>NC_061120.1:141473515-141487677 GCF_002878395.1 Capsicum annuum | reverse complement strand
TGTTTCAAAACAAATATTTGCTAGATGGCAAGCTCTCCTATCTAGCTTTGATTTTCAAATTGAGTTTATTAAAGGAGAAAATAATTCCCTTCTCGATTTTCTAACAAGAGAATTTTTACAGGGCCAAAATGAGACTCTCCACTCTAGGAAAAGTCCCAGCAGAAAGTAGACAAGAACAAACCAGGATGGCTAGACCATTCGATTCTCCATCCGCATTAACAAACCCTTTAAGACAATCAGTCCCTCAGAGGCCTACATTAAAGACGGAACTTTAGACACCGTTCCAAAACAAATACTCGGCTTTGGCAGAATTTCCAAAGCTCACTCCACCAATGCCAAGTAAATTGGTAGATTTGAAAACAAATAAGCCTTTTGATAAAGGGCAATCATCCAGTACATCAGTCCAAACCAAACAAAGCTACGCAATGAAGGCTCCTGAGACCTTTGAACAGGCCGTAGATCCCACGGCAGTCACTCCAAAACAAACCCCTCCAGTCAGAGAAGAATTCAAATTTATTACCACATAGGTAATGCCCATCATTGCTTTAGACAAAGCATATGAGGGATATCCATTAGAACAGCTAATCAAGCCTGTTTATAATGACAAAAATTTTGTGGATACGAAAAATCCTATTAAAACAAGAAGGTATTATGAGGCCATCCTCGTTAACACTGACTCAATTGAAGTCGAACATTCTATGAACGAACGGAATCCAGAATACATTGATTATTCGATATTCACTATTAAAAGGATACTAACTCCTTTCAACTGGTTTGCAGATCACCTGGACACACCAATTACACTATCTATGCCTTATAGGCCACAAACTTATAATTGGTACGACTATAAGTCGGCATGGTTTAATTTCTTATATGTGAGACCAGGCCACACCTGGTTTATTAAATACTGTCCAGCAATGGTAGATGCCATTATCCCTAGGTGGTTTTATGAATGGTGGATCTACTTTGGAGATATCAAAGAAATTCTTCCCCAATAATTCATTAACCGGTTTACGGAATTCTGTACTAAAGAAGGGTGTGCAACCCTCCCCAAGCACATTCAGATGTGTAAATTCTTTATCAAAAAGCGAGTTTCTTATATTTTTTCTTGGAACTTCGCTAAAGGGGAACAACACCGTATCAAATACTTATCCAAAGAGATAAAAGTCAAAGGTTGGAATCCCAAGCCAGCAGCACCAAAAACTCCAGACAAGGAGAAATTAGCAACAACTTCCTCAACCACGGCCTCTCACAGTAAGAAGGCCCTCAAAGAAAAATTAAAGAAGGCTTTACAAGATATGGAAAGCCAAGACGCCAATGAAGAAGAAGTATTACAACTTCTAGAAGAAGCTTCCTCAACCGGAAGTAGTGACAATAATGGCGATATGCTCAACCCTAAAGGAATAGCTATGGCCTATTTGGACCCCAATTAGGAATAGGGAAATGCCCTTTTAAAGGTAGAGGTTCAAAGAACCGGAATTACTTTTGAAAGGGCAATTTACTATTCATAATAAGAATACAAAAGCTACTTGCTTTTCCAAAGGAGAAAAGACATTATCCTGACAGACGGCCCGCTAATCAGCTTTTTAAAGGCTAAAGGAATCCAATGCTTTTCCAAAAGAGAAAAGACACTGCCCCGACAAAGGGTCCTCTACACAGCTTTTCAAAAGGCATGTCCACTCAAGAAAAGAATCTACTTTTAGAGATTAAATCCAAGCCTTACAAATGTACACACCAGATGTATAATCTAGTTCTTTCCTGTCTATATAAGACAGCTTGTAATCTAGGAGAAGGCATCAGATAATTTACCCACTCTAGAAAATTCTCTATTGCCCAATCTCTTGTAAACTATTTTATAATGTTTTCGTTGAAGTTCTAATAAACTTGTAAGTTGTTTAATCCTTTCTTTTATTTTATACACTGTTTCCTTGTTTTCAGAAGATTTTACTTACGATCCGTTTTCTAGTAGATAGATCTATAGAAAGCTGAGAAAGTTAAGTAATGTCCTACATCCACAACACAAACTATCATTAGGAGATTTATAGGCTTTGCTAGATATTATAGGAGGTTTGTGGAGAGTTTGTCCTCTATTGCTACTTTATTGACAAAGTTGAATCAGAAGAAGGTTAAGTTCTTTTTATCCGATACTTGTGAGGGTAGCATTGAGAATTTGCAGGATAAGTTTACTTCTTTTCTAATTTTGACCCTACCTAAGGGTATTGATGGTTTTGTAGTGTATTATGATATGTCTTATGTAGGACTGATTGTGTTTTGATGCAACATGGTAAGGTCTTGGCTTATGCTTCAAAGCAACTTAAATTTTTTCAGAGAAACTAGCTGACTCATGATCTAGATTTTGCAGGTGTGGTCATTTTTTTTGAAAATATAGATCTATTACTTCTATGAGGTGCATGTGGATATTTATTCAAATCATTAGATCTTACAGTATGTATTTACTCAAAAACAGTTTAATCTCATTAAGGGGAGGTAGCTTGAACTACTTAATGATTATGACATAAAACTTTACTACTATTTAGGTAATGTAATGTTGTTGCTTATGCTCTTAGTAGGTTATCTATAAGAAGCTTATCTCAAGTTGATAATTACAAAAGAGGGTTGGTAAGGATATTCACAGGTTAATAACTTGGGATTTTGTCTCTTTCACTCTAAGAATAGGGGACTAATTGTTCAAGAAGTAGTTAAATCATTTAATGGTACTGAGGTGAAGGATAAGAAGGCTTTGGATCCCACACTTAAGTAGATTAAGGATGATATAGGTTGGCAAAAGGTTATGGTTTTCAATATCTTGGGAGAAGGCACCTTGTGGTATCAAAGATGGTTATGTGTTCCTGATGTTTATGGGCTGTGGGAAATAATTTTGGAAGAGGCTCATGAGTCTAGATATAAAGTTTATCCGAATTTAACTATGAAGTATCCTGATTTGAAGAAGATTTGTTGGTGGAATAATATGAAGAGAGATGTGTCAAATTCTATGGCTAAATGTATAGTCTGTCAGCAAGACAAGGTTGAACACTTGAGGCCTAGTGGGATGTCTCAGGAGATAAAGTTTCCCATGTGGCTATGGGAGATGATAAATATGGATTTCTATGCGTCTTCAACAGTCTCCCAACCAATATGATTATGTTTGGGTCATTGTTGATAGAATGAATAAGTCTTCCCACTTCTTGCCTCTGAGCACTAACTACTTAGGAGAAAATTATGCTACATTATTCATTCAGGAGATAGTTAAGTTGCATGGAGCACTAGTTTCAATCATTGTAGATTGATGTACGTAGTTTTGTTCTCTCTTCTAGCGCTTATTTTAGAAAG
The DNA here is from genome assembly GCF_002878395.1 of Capsicum annuum. NCBI lineage: Eukaryota > Viridiplantae > Streptophyta > Magnoliopsida > Solanales > Solanaceae > Capsicum > Capsicum annuum. The sequence goes on along the minus strand of NC_061120.1, from coordinate 141,484,347 downwards.
ATTTAGGGTATCGGGTAACCTGAGCACTGCCTTACACTCTCAAACATAGGGGCAAGAAGAGTATACTATTTAAACTTTGAAAGATATGCTTTGGGTCTACATAATTTATTTTAAGCTGAGTTGGGTTAATCATTTTCCTCTTATTAATCTTTAATACAACAATAATTATCAAATTAGCATTCATATTGTCTTATTAAGGCTCTCTATGGTAGGAGGTATAGGTCTCTTATTAGGTGGTTTGAGATTGATGAGACTAGGCTGTTTGGTCCTGACTTGGTTCACAATGCCCTGGGAAAGACGAATTTGATTATGGAAAGACATAGGACTATTCAAAGTTGCCAAATGTCTTATGCGAATATAACGCAAAGGGAGTTAGAGTTTGAGGTTAGTAATTGGGTGTTCTTGAACGTTTCCTCTCTAAAAAGTATTATGAGATTAGGGAAAAAGGGGAAGATCACTCCCCATTTGGTTGGTCCAAAGAAAATTGTGAGGATAATTTGGAATGTTGCATATGAGTTAGATTACCAGTGAATATGGGTTTTATTCATCCTATCTTCTACGTGTCTATGCTGAAGAAGTGTGTGGGAGATCCTTCCTTGATAATGTCGGTTAAGGATACTGGTGTTACAGATTCCTTGTCCTATGAGAAAGTCCCGATTGAGATATTGGATTTGAAAGTTCATAGAATGAGAACTAAGGATATAGCTTTGGTAAAGGTGCTTTGGAGGAATCAAAAGTTTGATGAATCTACATGGTAAGCGAAGGAAGATATAAAAGTCAAGTATCCATTCTTTTTCCCAACCTTGGATGAATATTCTTGGAGTATGAGTTTCATTTTGCCTCTTATCACATTCCTAAATTTTTCTTCAAATCTTTTTGTGTTATCTCTGGTATCATGCTAAGGGTACCCTAACTTCTCATTCGTGGATGAATGATCCTATGGGGGGTAATGTGACACTCTAGGCACTTAAACCTTAGTCCCCCTAGTGATAAAATCTTTGAATTGGAATTTTTTTGAAATATAGTCAAACACTTCTAAGATAATGACTCAAGTAATGAGTCATTACCTCATATAATTAGTCAGGAGGTGGGACTCATTATCCAAACTGTATGGTTGTCCAGGAGTTCTGTCTTGATCATGAGTTATCACAATGACTTGTGATGATTGATGATGAATCGTAATGAGCGGCTCATGGTAATAATAGCGAGGTATAAGGGTTTTGGTCCTAAGTTATCTATCCAGGTAGCTACTCGTGGTTAGTCGTCATGAGTCATTACTTGAGCCATAAAGGTTGGGCCCACAATTTCTTTCATGTTTTCATTAAGGTTATTTTGATCTTTTCCTCCTTCCACACTATTCCCACCATTTAAGAAACCATAAGGGCCCTCATTATCTTCAGTTAACCAAATTAAAACCTTACTTATGTCCTCTTTAATTCCCAAAGCAAGAATGTAAGGGTTTTATAAGGGATTCAACACCTACGCTCCAATCCTTGATTTCTCCAAATTCTTTAGTGTTTCTGGAATGTATCTCATCCCTAACTTGAATTTCATCTAATGTCATATCTTTACTCATTTTTCATGTGAATTGAAAAATTGGGTTTGAAATTGTGTTTGAGTCATTTTATTGGTAATTATTGGAATTTTTTCCCATGCTTTGAATATTTCATCCATGCTTTGATTAATGCTTTTTAGGACATAATGGGTGCATTATTTTAGGAAGTTAAATGGGGATCATCGGTTTCCCCAAATTGAAGGATTTTTGTCTTGAAATTGGTATTATCCTCCACCCACCTTCATGACTTTGAATTTTAAATATGAAATTTTCATGGTTTACTCACTTTCGAAACTATTGCATGGCATTAATTGATAAAATTGATTATAAAGGCCCTTGGTGTTCATCGTTTGGAACTAAATGGTATGACGATACAAAATTGGTTTATGCCTTTAAATTAGACTCCTTGGTTTATGATTGGGTTTATGAGCGAATTGATTTTAATTTACGCTTGAGTGGATTGTGTAGATCAATGTGATGGTAGAGGTCCTAGAGGGACCAACACTAGAATCATTTTTTTTCACGGGGTTTTATATGAGCATGTGAACGGTTCACACATTATATTTTTGGAATGGAAAAATCCTTGGGGTCTTTAGGCCTTCCTTCTAATTCCTAGATCTATATGGCTAACACACAGTGGGACTTTTTAACAGGGGGAGCTGAACCCATATAGCCCATGGGTGCCCTTAGGATGGATGGAGCTACATAGTCCAGGTTAATATTTTAAAACTATTATGTTGATGGACCTTTTTCCAATACTGACATACTATATATGTATATATGATTGTGCCTATATGTTTTTGACTAATTTTAGACATTACATTATTTTATCACTTTCCCTAAGTTATATGTCAGTGTTTATCCCAGTAACCGTACCTGGACGCTGCATCATTTCATGATATAGGGACCTAGGGTTTTTATTACTCTTGTATATCATTACGTGGTGTGGTTCATTGATTGAATTGTTGTGAATGGATGGGCCTCTATTTTCAAAAAGCCCCACCACTTCATTAGGTTTCTTCTTATATTTTTGATTTCTTTTGTCACAGTTGGGGTCGTGTCCTGACTTAGTTGGCATTCTGGTTTTAGAGGCTTTTGTAGACAAGTATGGGTTGGTTGTTGTTTTGACTCTTTGTTTTTATTTGAGTTAACTATTCATCTTAACATTATATTTTGTTAGCTCCTACTGTATTTATGTATTATTTTTTGATTGTTAGGCTAAGGGTCTAATGACCCTTCAGGTAATTTCTTATATTTCCACTTATTTGCATTGTTTTAGCTCTTCCATAGCTTCCCCAATTCATTTATGACATATTGGGACTGACCGTCCAATTACTGGGCAGTTGATAGGCACTTTGAGCTAAACACTTAAGTTTATTGACTCAAAATTAAGCCTGAAGGTGTGAATGTAATATTAGCAGTATATGAGAAAACAGAATCAGATGATGTGTTTAGTAAGACAGACAGGTGTGGAACATAATGTAGGTATGTGATGGTAGATCAAGTACCTAAGCCAGACCCTCAGATTTCAGTAGTAGATCCATTATGTATAGAAAGCAGTAAGGGAAGACAATTCCAGACCCATTCTCATCTCAGTGCAGAGTTTTTCACTTCATCTATCATGAAACCAACTCAGGCATTGTATACGAACTCTATGGTCACGAACTATAATTATGTATTAATTTAATTTCCAGCATAAGGAGTCCCTTTTACTCCCAAGTAATAGTTATGTTCCATGAGAACAATCTACTTTTACAGACTTTCCATGGGATTATGTGCGCCTTTAGTTCCCAGTATAAGGGGTTCAGTTCCAGCTTCCTCAGTATTCGAATCATGTCCCACGAGTACAGAAAACTCTAGACTCAGGTCATGCAGCTCATGACTCATGCACGCATATCATGTTTTTCCAGTATACTTAGCTTCCATGACTCATGATATGCCCCTATATATCAGATACATTTAGATTATGTCATGTATATCCTCAGTTCAGACCTTATTGTTAAATCCAAACTATTGATATTTCATTCCTCAAGTTTCAGTCATGTGTCAAGTTTAGATTGTATCTATTCATATTTCAGGTCCTGATTTACTCCTCCAGTTAGCTCTTCTTATGGAACAGTGTAGTGATGTGCAGTTGTTTAGATAAGAGAAAATTGTTGCATGCTTACTTTGTACAAGGGTGTAGTTGTAAAGATAGGCTTGAATGTCATGATAAATGTGCAAGTAAATGTCTAGAAAGGGGTCTTATTTAGAAGTTGGGAAAGCACAAAGTGTAAATGTACATTTAGATCCTTGACTTATATCATTCCCCAGTATGTAGCCATCAAACACTCAGTTGCCAAATCAATTATAGTTTCAGTATCCAGCACTCAGTAATCAGTGTTTAGTCCATGAATTTAGTACTTCTGTACTAGCTATAGGCTCAGTTATAATGTTATCTTTTTGTTCAGTAACAAGATTTGAAACTCAGTTCAGTTCCAGACATGCTTGACAAAGCATTTAGGTTGTCAATAGTCAGTTATCAGTGTTTTAGTACCCCGGTTTATAGAATACCTCAGATCCATATCGTACGCTTGGTCTTGCATTCGAAAATAATACAGACTTTATGAATCCATGCTAAGATACCTCATTCTACTCAGTTAGTCCTTATCAACTATGCATAAAACTCAAAAATCCTAGCCCAACTATCCAGACTAAGTATAGTTTAGCTTTGCAGATCCAGTATTCAACTATCAGTTATTCAGTTAATCAGATAAGTTAGTGTACTTATGCACTCGTGTTCATCTCAGTTCATGTATCATGTCTCAGTTTCAGATCCTAGCTCTTTGATCATGACTCAGTTCCTAGGTGTCTTACGCATTGCCTCAATTTCCCTCAGTAGCTCATCCAAGTCAGTATTATTTGAGGGACATAGTATCCCAAGGGGGAGATACATCATACCCCCAAAATTTCATGACATAAACATGCTGCTCTATTTTCTTTTGATGAATCCAATCTGGAGAAGGGGTACTCATAAGTTAACCCTCAAACTCCAACTTCAATCGTATGCCATGTTTTCAAGATTCAGTTTAGATCATGATATTCAGTATGTCTACCACGTCCCAGACTTAGTTATGTTCTCATGTTTCCAATTATGCATATGGAGTAATTAATCTCAAACTTATCGGTATTATCAGTTCAAGGTAACATTTTTCCTTAAACTTATGTGTTCTCATGTTCATATTTCAGTGCCAAATATTGTATTCAGTTCCATGCACAGTTTTCAGTTCAAACTTGATACCTCTACCATTGCATGTTCATGAGTAAGTTTAGTCATGAATTCACGTATTAGATATGTGAGCTCATTAGTACTTTTAGTCATGCATTCACGTATTATGTTAGTCATATAATCATGGATCAGATATTCATGGATTCAGCCTTTCAATTGTGCATCAGATATTCATTCTTATTTTAAGAAAACTTACTTTATTAGAATCCTTAGTCTTATATTCCTGAATCAGCTTTCCATGCATCAGATATGCATATTCAGTATGTTCTGCTTAGCTTTCAGTCATGCGAGTCATGAAACCATGTTTCAGTAGTGTATTTCTTGTACGTACTTCATCTTATCATCTCTCCCGCTTCAATTAATTTCCATTCGAGGACGTATGTTCCCAAGAGGGAGATATTGTAATACCACGTATGTTTCTAAGCTAGGAGACGAACTATTTTTCCTATGTATGAAACCTCCTATCTTGTGAGTAGCATTTTAGTGCATGACTTACAATAATTATCCTAGCGATAAGATATCTTATGATACATTAATCATGTTCATATGAGTCACTTAAGGTAATACAAACTAAGGGTTTTTGAATCCATCAAGTTTTAGTGTTTGATTTTGTAAGGGTCCTTTTTGAAAGATTATAACTCGATGTTAATGTGGTATTTTGGCCAATTTAGACCCACCAAATTCTAGATAATCGAATTAGCTTTTCAACGATACCAATTTTGCCTTAATCCAATACCCGAGCGAAAAGTTATGCCCTTTTTCGTGAGAGACATTAAGGATAGGCGATTGGTTAGGCGCCGCCCAACCCAAACATAGGCGATTGGCTAGGCGCCACCCAAACTAGATTAGACAATCACTTGGACGCCGCCTAAGTCAGTTCCAGGTGCCAAAAACACTCTGTTTTGAGTTATTTTAAGGGTAATTAAGTCTTTTAACACTCCTTACACGTCCCTAAACTTAACCCTACGAAATATATAGCTTCTAACACATTACAACCCTATTAAAATCTCAAACACTCATGAATGTTAAATAATAGTATCGTGACTGTATATCACATGAGTGTTATGTTGTTAGTTGAAAAACATGATCTTTAGATGGATTGATAGAATTCAAGTACGAAATCCACATATGCCTTAAATGCATGCAAGGTGTTCGATAAAATGCCTAGTATGTTAGAACTTCATATTTACATGATTTCATGATATCTAAATAACAAGTTCATGTTAGTCATACACTCTAATATGAATTTCCATGCAAATTATGTATTGTTATTGTTATGGTATAAAGCATGTATGATAATGGAGATATAAATTATGTACACAAAATATATCCATGTTTTCCCTACCATGATTGAGATGTTGAATAAATACATGAAGTATAATATCCCCAAATTATTACAATATGAACTAAATGTTACATGTTGACGTTCCCTTATGCTTGAATGGTTTCATGCATTTCGATGAATTGTATATATGTTGTCGAAATGCCCATGATATTGGAATATGAGATTTATGAATTGATTATAAGCATTCCTATTCATGATAGATATGATGACCATGTACTTCATGAAATCCCCCACTCATGTATTATGGATTTTTATTGATGGTCGTGTACTCAAGAAATTCAAGTTGTGTCAATTTCTTTCCACCGACTCCTAGAGGTGCTTGTACCCAAATAATATAGTTGTGTGCCTAGAGCCGTGTCATTTTTTCATGATACTCTCAGTCAAGCCATGATCTATAGAGTTCAGTCAAACATGTGATTCAGGAAAACTCAAAAATCTCAGTAATCTCAGTAGTCCAGTAATCTCACTGCTCAGTAACCTCAGCAACCTCAGTATTCACAGTCAATCTCAATAACTTCAGTACTGTCAACCAGTCCTCAGAACTCAGTACATTCCATCAGTCATTGGAATCCAGTAAACTTAGTTCAGCTCTGCTAAAAAATACCACTAGTATCAGTGTAGTTAATCAGTATCAGTTTAGCTAATCAGTTCAGTTGTTATTCAGTTCAGTGTCCTTCAGATAAGAGTAGAAGTTAGCACCGAGTGAACCCAAGGATGGGAACTCACCCGCCAGTTCAGGGTGTGATTCTTAGTGGTCATCCTTGTTTTCCAGAACTGTGTAGCCTGCGCAGGTTGAGACATCTTAACCCGTTAGTTTAGGATTGATGAGGTGGCTTAACCCGTCAGTTTAGGGTTCCCACCCTTCCCATTGAGTACCTGCCATTATAGGGTTCGTACAGCTATCCTTACCAATGGCATGGTATTGACACTCCTCCAGTCGGGGCAGAGATTGGATCCCAGCTTAGCTATTATAGCGTATTTGGGGCATATCAGTTAGATAACTACTTCCCGCAGTTTCAGCTACAGATTTTAGGACTGTCAGCTATAGCTACCTAGTCTCAGTAAAAAACTCAGAGCGCTCATCAGATTTCAGTATATCAGGGCCGTCAGATACAGTCAACTCAGAAATAGAATGGAAGTCAGATAGTTTCCTTCCGATTTATGAACTATGAGATAAAGTCACTTATGCTATAAATAACAATAGTTATCAGAACTCATTCTATCAGTACTCATCGTCAAGACTATTAGATACAGTCAATTAGACTAGTTCTTCATAATTTGAACTATCAGAAATAATCATTCATTTATCAGTAACGCAATATCAGTCTCTTAGTATTCAGTAATAATGTATCAGATCCATCACTTATTAGTGATTTACATATCAATATCAGTAAACTCAGTCTTTTAGAATCTCATTATCAGTACACTCATGTTGTCAATAGTCAGACTCAATAGTCCGTATCTCTACGAGTTCAGTTAAAATTATGTATACATATATGTACTCTCATGTTCATATCAATCAGTATTTTCCATGCATATAACCCTTTCCATTTAGCCTACCCCACTCGTATACTCAGTACATTCAGACGTACTGACGCATTTGCGCTATGGTGCTTTCTCTTATGTTACACCATAGGTTCAGAGGCATGAGCTCCAAATCAGTAGTAGATTCTAGGATCAGCAGTCAGAGTTAGACGTGAGTCCTCATCCTTCGAGGACATGGTGATTTCATTTCTTTATAAGTTTTCACTTTATTTCAGTAGTTGGAGTTAGTTGTGGACATGTCCTATCAACTCCTTATTCAGTTAAGTTAGAGGCTTTCAGACTTGATGTTAGATTAGATGTTCAGAGTTCAGTATTTATGTTCCTTTTTGGTATTGTTATACCATATTTTTCAAATATGCATTAGTATTGTACCTTATGGCCTTACAGTTCATGTTTCCACATATTTTATGAGATATTATGCAGTTTACAAGTATAGATATCAGTCATGGGTTAGCTTGTGGTCGTTTGGGGTCATGACCACTGTGTAGCATTTCGGTTCAAAAAATTGAGGCGTTACACCATCATGGCTCGAAGAACCATAATAAACTCCACAAGTCTGATAGGTATTTTCCCTACTATGATTATCACAACTAATTTTAGAACTACTCATAGGCTAAATACTACATGTCTAGAGCTGATGGGTTATAGGTTAAGCTAAAATCTACTAGAAGGATCCTCACCATCGATTAATACCAAGAATCCTATACTTATAGTATGCCTCTTGCTTCCATTTCCATAACTATTAATACGCATGCTCTCTCAATGACCCTCGCATCATCAACAATTTAAATAAATAAAGACCAGCTGCTTTAAATTGCTCTGATACCAAATGGAATGACAATACTAGTCATCTTACACATCCATGAACCAATGTCTGGCTAAGAAGAATATAAAATCAGAATAAGTCTGGCCCGCTCGAGATATCGAATCTCGTACTCAGAAACTATCAAAGAATCCTGATGAAAACTAATAGACTGAACTCTGGTCTAAGATATGTTTGATGAATTGAGTGTCATCCATGATGTGAGGGTCCTACAATCACGAACAAAATACACAATTCTGAACCTCAAAAAGCTAAAGTAGTCATGGGCTAAACTAGATCCTGAGCAAGCCTAAAACTCCTTTTTGGCTGATGGTGAAAATCTTCGACATCCATCATTGACTCTCATGTTTGATATTTATATGAATCTCTAGAAATGGGTATTGAAGTCTCATCCACATTTTTCAACCACGCCACATTATAATTCAAGGATATAATAAAGTCAATGGGTATGTTTGAGGTTCAAAGAAATGCGGGTACACAATAACGAGTCAGGAAGTATATTTCCTAAAATATCCCTGTAGCCTCCTAAAGATAGGTTATAGATATTTCCTAATTGATTCGTAGGACTGTACTAAATACTTAGCTTTTGTACTAACACACCGGTTAAACCTACGCTCTAATACAAATTTTTCATGACCGAATTTCTCAAGTCATGATGGCACCTACCATAACCCATCAGTAGGTAAGCCAATCCTTGTAGTTCAAAATGGCTAGAAACTGACTACTTAATAATATACTAAAAAAATGCAGAATAAAACAAATAAGGGAATCAAATAAATAATGAAATCCCAAAACCTGCTGGTATTATTATAAGAGCTTCTACTATAGCAAGAGTACAAAACTAAAATTCAAATAAATATGCTGATACAACTGATATCCAAATAAACTTAGAGACTAGTCTAATACCTAAGGGAGAGATAAGTAATACTCCAAACGTTAGGAGCTCATTCTAAATCATCAAACAATGGTTGTTCTCTATGATTCCATATCAATGACGATAACCTATACTATGATCTACAGGTTCTAGATATATAGTATGAGAACCAAAGATAATGTAGATATATATAACATATAAACAAAATTAAAATTACACTCAAATATCCACTATCTATATAAGACAACCAATAAGGTGAAAAGGATAAACTATCCACTCATGTCCAAGAGACTAAAATCTTAAGACTAAGGAAGTAACAAGGATGAACTAGCTTATTCCAGTCAATGTATTCTGGATTCCGTTCGTTCATAGAATGTTCGACTTCAATTGAGTCAGGGTCAACGAGGATGGCCTCATAATACCTTCTTGTTTTAATAGGATTTTCCGTATCCACAAAATTTTTGTCATTATAAACAGGCTTGATTAGCTGTTCTAATAGATATCCCTCATATGCTTTGTCCAAAGCAATGATGGGCATTACCTGTGTGGTAATAAATTTGAATTCTTCTCTGACTGGAGGGGTTTGTTTTGGAGTGACTGCCGTGGGATCTACGGCCTGTGCAAAGGTCTCAGGAGCCTTCATTGCGTAGCTTTGTTTGGTTTGGACTGATGTACTGGATGATTGCCCTTTATCAAAAGGCTTATTTGTTTTCAAATCTACCAATTTACTTGGCATTGGTGGAGTGAGCTTTGGAAATTCTGCCTAAGCCAAGTATTTGTTTTGGAACGGTGTCTGAAGTTCCGTCTTTAATGTAGGCCTCTGAGGGACTGATGGTCTTAAAGGGTTTGTTAATACGGATGGAGAATCGAATGGTCTAGCCATCCTGGTTTGTTCTTGTCTGCTTTCTGCTAGGACTTTTCCCAGAGTAGAGGGTCTCATTTTGGCCCTGTAAAAATTCTCTTGTTAGAAAATCGGGAAGGGAATTATTTTCTCCTTTAATAAACTCAATTTGAAAATCAAAGCTAGATAGGAGAGCTTGCCATCTAGCAAATATTTGTTTTGAAACAAGATTTTTAACATCTTTTTGTAAAATTTCTTTAGCAGATTTACAATCTACCCTGAGCAAGAATTCCTTATTAACAAGGTCAGCTTGAAATTTTGTGATACATAGCACTATAGATAAAATTTCTTTTTTAACAGTGTTGTAGTTTTTCTGTGCAGAATTCCATATTTCGGATGTGAATCTGACTAACTGTTCAGGAGAACTTTCATTGATCTTTTGTTTCAGTATACTCCCATACCCAATATCTGAAGCATTGGTTTCAACTATCATAAAGGCTTCAGGGTTAGGAATACCTAGACACGGAAGATTCTGGACCAAGCTTTTGATCTGGATGACTGCATTGGTTTGGTCAAGACTC
>NC_061120.1:141435347-141470515 GCF_002878395.1 Capsicum annuum | reverse complement strand
GAATCTATCTTTAATTTTGGTTCTAACCTTTTCGGCAAAGAGAGAAGAGAGACCACTAATGAACCGTTCCTTCCAGAAATCTTTATTACAATCAGGTCGGATCATGACCTTTAACAGGAAGGTATCTTTGTACCATCGAAAGTCTGCTAAGTCTTTGCAGGTGAGGATATTAAGGATTTCTAGGCTCCTATCTTGGAATAATTTGGGTTCTCCTATGAAATGTATTGCTATATGGTATAGGAGAGTGGTACAAGCGTCTTCTTTTGCAACTTGCTCAAGAATTTCTTGGCCATTTTCAGATTTAACTACTGTTTCTACGACTGTGGCTCCATAGATTAGATTGTTGACATCATCGGTAAAATAGTTATCCCACCAATGTTTTAAATTTACCAGTGATCGTTTTTCTACTAGAAAAAATTATTACAAAAAACCTTCTCCTACTTGCTTTTCCAAAGGAGAAAAGACACTATCCTGACAGAAGGCCCGCTAATCAGCTTTTTAAAGGCTAAAGGAATCCAATGCTTTTCAAAAAGAGAAAAGACACTGCCCCGACAGAGGGTCCTCTACACAGCTTTTCAAACGGCATGTCCATTCAAGAAAAGAATCTACTTTTAGAGATTAAATCCAAGCCTTACAAATGTACACACAAGATGTATAATCTAGTTCTTTCCTGTCTATATAAGACAGCTTGTAATCTAGGAGAAGACATCAGATAATTTACCCACTCTAGAAAATTCTCTATTGCCCAATCTCTTGTAAACTATTTTATAATGTTTTCGTTGAAGTTCTAATAAACTTGTAAGTTGTTTAATCCTTTCTTTTATTTTATACACTGTTTTCTTGTTTTCAGAAGATTTTACTTACAATCCGTTTTCTGGTATCAAAGCCATATTGGCAGATTGTGTACTCAGCATGAGCAGCTAAGTACATAATCTGTCTAGAGCATGGGAAAACTATTTTCATATAAGTAGCATATACCTTTATTCATCTATGGTTATAGTTTTAATAAATTAATTGAATATATCATGTCTTATAATGGGGTTTACTTTTAGTATGGGGTATTCATCTTCTCTAAAGTGTTTGAAGGAACCGATTAATCTCCGGTCTTAGACGTTGGTCAGCCTGAAAGTGTGAAACAGGTTATGTCAAGGCTCGATAAACCTGCAGAGCCATCTATTGCTGATCTCAAAGGAGAAATCTCCACCCTAAAGGGAGAGATCAAGAATCTGAAGATTCGTCTTGACCAGGTAGAACTTAACGTTCTTACAGATCAAGTCCTCAAAAGTATTTCCCCCCCAGAAAAGATTTCTCCTCCAGAGTCCCCCAAGACTTTCCCGATCATCCCTAATGACCATCTTAGAGAACAAGAGCCTAGTTCCTTTCCTGGGTCAGATTCTCCTTCCATGTCCGGCAAAGCTATTTCATCCATAAAGGCTTATAGCGAACATATAGCCGTAAAAATCGTCATAAACAAAGACTTTGTTCTTAACAGGGTCACCCTCTTCGATACAGGAGCAGATAGTAACTGTATCGTTAAAGGTCTTGTGCCTACAAAGTACCTTACAAAGAGTACCTCTCGCCTTTACAAAGACTCTTACGATCAGTTAGTCTTTTAACCACATTGATCCCTCCCTTCCTCATAATAACCATATTGAACCTGTCCATAAAATTAAAATAAAGGATAAGGTGTGGATGACTGAGCTCTACTGGCCTGAGACTAGGAACCCAGCTCCTTAGGACCACTACTAGTATGTAAACGGTGATCACCTTTAAGGCTTACGATAAGGAGCACTATCTAACTAATAAGAATTAGAAATTCCCCAATTTTTTTTTCTTGGTCTACTGTCTATTATTTTTTCTACAATTTTGTTGATTCGTGCTCTGCTCTAAATAGCTGAACTTATTGTTCTACCTTTCTCCCATCTCAACCAAATTTTTATTTTCGTCCTCTGCCTAGTGTATATATACCACCAACCTAGATATATCCATATCATAGTTCAATATCATAACCTTATGCTACAGTACAAAGTCACATAACAAATATAATAACCCGAGACTACCCCTAGTCGTTACATGGTGCTTATAGTCCCGAGGGACCATAAGCTAATCGATGAGTTGGTACCTACTGTGAGCATTGGATAGTATAATAATGAATTACAAAAGAATAACTGAAGTTCCATAAGGTGTTAAATATATGAATTCAAAACTGAAATATAAATCTTGGAAAATAATTGTCTGAAGCTGGTTAAGTACTGATAAACTGAACAATTAACTGACTGGAATGTTAGAAAAGCCTCTAAGACCGACTGACTAAGAGTTGAAAGGAAAAACCCCCATCTAACTCCACTGACTAATGAAATAAGATAGCCTATTCTTGGGTGTTGAGGACTCACCACTACTACTGTACTTCTGAGAATCTGAGGGACTAAGTATGATTCGAGAATTGAGAATCAATACGTATGATATAAGACTTCATAGCACGAAAGAAAGGTATGCGATAAGTACTTTGAATGTACTGGTATGCTAAATAAGGTTGGCAAATATGTAAGTTTTCATGAAGAAGAGTAATGATCTTTATGAATATACATGTAAAGCATGGAATACTGAATAGAGAGCATGAAATCTGTAGATACTAAACATGCATAAAAATCAGTAGAGATTGAGTATGCATGACCAAGCATATGACATGAACTGTGTAAAATCTGAAAACTAAAATACTGAATTTAACTAAAATCTGTACGCTTTGGTCAAACAATACTAAGACTTAAGAACTGAACCAGAACTATAACTAAGACTATATCTAAGACCATGGGAGGTATCATCTAACCGACATTCCCCAATATGAGATAATTAGCGTCCAACCTATAACCCCAGTTGGAAGGGTATTAATACTATACAACGGGTACTAACGCTGGCTATGTCAATCCTGAACTAACTGGTATTAATCATGTCTAAAGGACTAAGGATATCAATCCTGAACTGTTGGGTGACCCTTGCGAGATAGTCAAGCCTAATATGATGGGTGACTACTTATATCCTACGCTAGCTACGTAGTTCTGGAGTAAAGGGACTGCTAATAACGACTCTACCTATCTGAAGGGGAAGCTACCATCCTTACACTTACTCGGTGCTAAATCCGACTCCCAACTAAATGACAATGAAATGCTATACTATTCTGAGTTTAACTGACTTTTCTGATGTTGCTCATGATATAATCTAAAGCTATTCTAAGGATACAGAGAGAACATTAAGTAAACAACTATGGTTTCGGGTATTGAATACCCTTAGGACTCAAAACACTAGTAGTAGCTTGACACTAAAACATTAAAGGACATATCATGAATAATCTTACTAAATTAATTGCCCTTGTAGGCATTTTATCAAACACTTATCGTTCATGGTTTAAAATAATCAGAGAATTACTAAAGGACGGGCATAATTGACATGAAATTAACATGGAAAACATTAGGTCATGATTTAATTCAATAAATGATAAGAATAAAACATGAGGAATCGAATAACAACAATAACTTCCTCAGAACATGGTACTAAATCAAAGTTCATGGAGATTAATGGATGAAACATGATTTAAAATCCAATAACTTTAAAACGTCATAACTTTATAATTAAAAAGGTTACTTTAGATACATGGATAAAAGTAATCCATGGATGAGCATCTAACATACCTGGAATGATTAATTTGGAAGGATAGATGTAGAGTTCTTGAGAAATTTCCTTGAATTTAAGAGCTAGGATTTCTGGTTCTTGAAAAAAAGGGATCTTTAATTTTGAAGAAAAATTGAATATTGATGACTACATAGTGTGTTTGAGGTTAAATTTTGTGTTTGAGGTTAAATTTTGTATTTTAGGTTAATTAGGGATGTGGAAAAAGACCCAAATACCCCTGGATGAATTTAAAAATGGAAGATAAAAAATGACCATCCCGATCATTGGCCTTGGCACGATGCACCACAATCGCGTCAAGCCATTAGAAAAGGGACAACTGGGACCTGGACAGACGACATAATGCACCACTATCGCGTTAATCGTATGGATGCCATTTTGGCCACCTCCGCAATGCACCATGATCACGGAGGCCCACTGGAAATTGACAAATAGGAAATTAGCTTGCTCCACGATGCGCCATGATTATGGAGTCACACTGGAAATCGACAATCTTCATTTGGACTATCTACATAATGTGCTAAGGGTTAAATAAAAATATTTTGTGACTAAAACCTAAAATCATCATAACTTTTTACCTGGTGATCGGATTTGGGTAAATTTTATATCGCTGGAAAGATAATTGAATTTCCCATGCAACGACAGGCTCTAAATTAAATAATAATGAGGGTTTTAGAAATTTTATATATGAATACTCTTACATAGGGAGTTATATTAAGCTACGGAAATACGAGGTGTTACACTATCTCTCCCTTGGGATTAATCATCCCCGAATAAAATTGGTTAAGTGGAGGGACTGATGGACTTAACTTACACACTAAATATGCATGTCTAATGCATGGAATTCATGAATGAACAACTTTATGAATGCACGACTTACATGAACATGATGTGCAACTGAAACTGAGCATGATAGAGAAAAATATTAATAAGATTTGGTACTTATACTGAATTTGGATTTGTGGAGAAAAAATGAGGTTACTTGGTCCGCATATCTGCTTCTGCTTCCCAAGTGTCTCCCTCAGTAGACTGATTCCGCCAAAGAAATTTGACTAGTGGAGCTTCTTTGTTCTTTAGTCTACGAAATTGATGATCAAGAATTTTGACTAGAACTCATTCCAAGAAAAGACTTTTCTAAATATCTACAATTTCTAAGGGAACAACTAAAGCTGGATCACCAATATACTTTTTCAACAATGAGACATGGAGCATTGGGTGTACCGAGGCTAAATCTTAGGGCAACTCTAGCTCATAATCTATCTTTCTAAAATGATTGAGGATTCTGAAGGGACCGACATATCGGGACTGAGTTTCCCTTTCTTGCCAAATCTTTTCACTCCTTTCATGGGAAAGATCTTCAAGAACATAAGATCATCGACCTCAAACTTGAGATCATTTCTCCTCACATCTTCATATGGTTTTTGTTGACTTTGAGCAACCTTAAGTCTTTCTCTGATAAACTGAACCTTTTCCAAAGTATCAAACAATAAGTTAGGCCCTACTACTATAGCCTCACCTGCTTCCAACCAACCAATTAGATTTCTACATATCCTACCCTAGAGAGCCTCAAATGAAGCCATACGGATACTGGAATGACAGCTGTTATTGTAAGCAAATTCAATCAAATTCAAATGGTCATCACAACTACTCTTTAAATCAACAAACACACGCTCTAAGCATATCCTCAAGGGTTTGAATGGTCCTTTCTATTTGGCCATCTGTCTGAAGGTGGAAGGTTGTACTTAGGTGGACTTAAGTACCAAGACCCATTTAGAATACTTTCTACAAGTGAGAGTTAAATTGAGTACCTCTATGTGTGATGATAGATAAGGGAACACCTTGCAACCTAACAAACTCTCTAAGATAGAGATTGGAATAGTCCTCAGCTTATAAGGGGTATTGACTAGCAAGAAATGAGCTGATTTGCTCATCCTGCCTATGATAACCGAAATAGAGTCATGCTGTCGATGGGTACGAGGCAAACCTATCAAAAAAACCACGTTCACTTTCTATTATTTCCATATGGGAATACTAAACTCCTGCATGGACCCACTAGGATTCTGGTGCTCAATTTAAACTTGCTGGAATGTAGAGCACTTAGCTACAAACTCGGAAATATCTTTCTTCTTCCCACTCCACCAATAGATCTCCTATAAATTATGGTACATCTTAGTGGACCCTAGATGAATAGAGTAACGCGCACCAAGTGCTTTTGCAAGAATTCATTTTCTCAACTCATCTACACCAGGTACACATAATCTACCCTGACAACGTAAAACACCATCTCTCCCTTGGGAGAGAACCTCCATTTTTTAAATCTAACAAAATCTTTCAACATAACTAGACTGGGATCTCTATCCTGCTTTTCCTTCACCTCAAAAACCAGAGATGAATCTGAGCTACTTTGTACCCATACACTACCTTCTACTGAATCGAGTAAACAGATATCTTGTTGGGAAAGCTGATGGACTTCTTGAGCTAACTTCTTCTTACCATCCTCAACATGAGCTACACATCATATATACATTTTTCTAAGAGCATCAGCTGCTGTCCTTGCCCAGATGATACAAAATGCTCATGTCATAATCCTTCAATAACTCTAACCATATTCTCGAACAAAAATTCAAATCTTTCTGAGAGAACACATACTGAAGGCTTTCGTGATCTGTGAACACATCTATATGCACCCCATACAAGTAATGCCTCCGCATATTTTAGGCAAATACTACTGCTGCTAGCTCAAGATCATGAGTTAGATAATTCTTCTCATGAGGCTTAAGTTTTCTGGAGGTGTAGGCTCTGACCTTACCTCTCTGCATGAGGACACAACCCAAACCTTCTCTTGATACGTTATAATACATAACAAGACCATTTGAATCGTCTTATAGAGCAAGAACTGGGTTGAGGTGAGTCGAGTCTTCAACTCCTAAAAACTCTTCTTGCATGAATATGATCACTGAAACTTAACTTTCTTCTGAGTCAGTCTAGACATAGGAATGTAATAGAATAAAACCCTTCAACAAACTAACGCTAGTAGCCAGCTAAACCCAAGAAAGTCCTGATATCAGATAGAGAGATGGGTCTAAGCCAGCTTTTCACCGCTTCAGTCTTTTGAGGAACAACTTTAATGCCATCACCGAAAATAATATGACCAAGGAATGCTACTGATCATAGCTAGAATTCACAGTTACTGAATTTAGCGAACAATTGATGAGCTCTATGAGTCTGACGCACTACTCTGAGGTGATCTACATTCTCATTTTTGCTACGGGAGTAAACAAGATTGTCATCAATGAAGACTAAGACAAATATGCCTAATCACTACTTGAACACTTAGTTCATCCAGTCCATGAAAGTTGTTGGGGCATTTGTAAGACCAAAGGACATGACTTGCATAAGGTGGTAAATACACCCCATCAATATCATCTTTCTGGCTCTAAGGTACAAAATCAACTAACCCCTAAGAGCTATAGTACTACCCATCCATTCAAGGACTGGTTTATTTGGAAACAAAAAATGAACTATTCTGTTTCTACAATAAACTGAGGCATAGCATGAGTTGAGCCAATCCATGAAGGGAAAGATGCAAAAATCCGTCAGATCTAACTCCATGAGATCAAATGAGGTAACTTTTTGAGGTATTGCGATAGGACAGTTCCTGTATACCTGTATGGCTATAAATGGAAACACCTATAGGGGTAGACACTGAAAAAGGCCTAGGATTGACTCTAAAATTCATAGTTTTATATAGAGTTACAAAAGAAAGAGAAGCTCTAGGGTCCAGTAAAGAATAGACATATAAGTGAAAGACATGCAACGTACTAATAATTACATCAGGGGAATTTTTTCTGATCTTGGTGGGACTGAAAAATGTATAATCTATTTGGACGCTGACTACTGGTAGTACTTAAAATAGAACCCTACTTAGTTGGGTGGCTGGATGGAATTGACAATTGAGAGACTGGCCCTATTTCCACGCATCCCTACCTTTCTGAGCAACTACCCTACACTCCCGAATCTAATGGCCTGGATTGCCACACCCGAAGCACACATCACTACCCGCTCTACACTTACCCTGATATTGTTTTCCATACTTCTAACTTAAAGGATTGGTACGTGCACTACTAACACTGACCTGGGACTTAAATCTTGGTGCCTTATCCTTATTGCCATTTCTGAATTTGGGTACTAGGGCACTGGCTAAAGAAGGTACTAGCGCTGAAGACCTCTGATGAAACTAAGGATGGTTACCACCATTTGACCTTGGTTAATTGAAATTAAAACTTCCCGTCCTAGCTCTTTTGTTTCCTCTTTACCTCCCCTAAATCTTTTGCTCTTCTATCTTTTCAGCATAGACCATCACTTCAGACAAGTCCATCTCGCTAATCAGTATTGTGGTCCTATTCTCCTTGACCATACTATCACACATACCAAGATATAAACTTACCCATCTTGGACCTAATGTTAGCCACCACATGAGGAGCATATGTAGCTAACTGAGTGAATTTGAGAGAATATTCCCTCAAGCTCATGTTGCCTTGCCTCAAATTAATAAATTCTAACCCTTTGGCCTCCCACAACTCTAACAGAAAGACTTTGTCCAAGAAAGTTGTGGTAACCTCTTCCTCTTCTTTAATACCTAAAGCAACACCTCTATTAACTTTCCATTGCTTAAACTAAGTATGGGCTACATCCTATAATTGAGATGCAGACAACTCGGCACTATGACTGTAAGTCACGCCCATAGCATCCGTGACCTTATAAGCCATATCTAAGAATTCCTGTGGATCCTCTTTAAACATGGATCCCGTGAAAGATGGAGGATTCATCTAGGTGAAATCCCAAAATCTGGTTGAAGCAGTATTGGCCACTGGGTTGGCTGGAACAGCTGCTAGCCATTCATTCTGTACAACTATGGAAGTCTCTAGAGTAGTGAATGCAGCTTTGAATTCTACGTGTTAGACATGCACATTCAGAGGATTTGCCTGGATGGGTTGAGAGGCTGGCCGGGTTTCTGTACTTCTTTGTTTTTCTTGGGAGGCATGTTTCGTAAATGAAAGGAGGAAACAGATTAGACAGAGAGTTTAACTTGAGCTCATGCTCACTCGCCCGACATGAATACTAAAAGAAGGGAGACTTTTTTCTGAACACCATGTATCCTCTTGTCCATAAGTGTGGTGCTCTATACATCCATGCTCAAGACTCTATTCTACACGACTTTTAGATTTCCTAGGACACTTTAAAACCTGGCTCTGATACCAAGTTTGTAATGAACTGAGACTGCCCCCTAGTCGTTAAACGATACTTATAGTTCTAAGGGACCACAAGCTAACCTATAAGCTGGTACCTGCTGTGAGAACTGGATGGTATAATCATGAATTGCAGGAGAATAACTAAAGTGCCATAAGGTTTTAAATATCTGAATTGAAACCGAAATATAAATATTGGAAAATGATTGTCTGAACATGATTAAGTACTGATAAACTAAACAACTAACTGCCTGTAATATCTAAAAAGCCTCTAAGACTGACTGACTGAGAGTTGATATGATAAACCCCAAACTAACTCCACTAACTACTGAAATAAAAACATCAAATAAGATAGTCTATCCTTGGGTGATGAGGACTCACCACTGTAACTGTACTGCTGACAATCTGAGGGACTAAGTGAGATTCGAGAATTGAGTGTCCGCTCCTATGATATGAGATATCATAGTGCAAAAGAAAGGTATGTGATAAGTACATTGAATATACGGGTATGCTAAATAAGGAAGGCTAACATGCAAGGTTTCATGAATAGGATTAGTGATCTGTCTGAATATATATGTAAAGCATGGAATAATGAATAGAGAGCATAAAATCTGGAGACACTAAACATGTATGAAAATCTGTAGACAATAAGGATGCATGACCAAGCATATGACATGAAATGAGTAATATCTACAAATAAAAAAAACTGAAAATTAACTAAAATCTATACGCTTTGGTCAAATATTACTACGATTAAATAACTAAACTGGTACTATAACTAAGAATATATTTGAGACTGATGGAGGTATTATCTAACCAACATTCCCTAATTTGAGCTAGTCGAGGTTCAACCTGCAACCCCAGTTGAAAAGGTATGAATACCGTGCCATAGGTACTAATGCTAGTTGTGTGGTTTCAATAAATAAATATCATGTCCAAAGGATTAAGGGTATCAAGCATGAACTGACGGGTGGCCCTTGTGAGATAGACAAGCCTAATATGATGGGTGACAACTCATATCCTACACTGGGTATGTATTTCTGGATTATAGGGACTGCTACTAATGACTGCCTATCTGATGGGGAAGCTAGAATCCCTGCATTCCCTCGGTGCTAAATCTTACTCCCAACTGAGTGAAACTGAAATGCTAGACTATTTTGAGTTTAACTGACTGCTCTGATAATTCTCATGATAAAATCTAAAGTTATTCTAAAGATACTGAGAGAACTTTAAGTAAACAACTATGATTTCGGGTATTCAATAACCCCAGGACACAAAACACTAATAGTTGCATAACACTAAGACATTGAAGGACATAGAATCAAGACACTTATTAAATCAATTGCTTTTGTAGGAATTTGATCAAACACTTATAGTTCATGGTTTAAAATAATCATAGAATTACTAAAGGACCGGCATAATTAACTTGAAATTATCAGGAAAATGTTAAGTCATGATTTAATTCAATAAATGATAACACTAAAACATAAGGAATCGAATAACAACAATGACTTCATTAGAACATGTTATTAAATCAAAGTTCATGGAGATAAATGGATGAAATTATGATTTACAATCAAATAACTTTAAAAGAGCATAACTTTATAAATCAAATAACTTTAAAAGAGCATAACTTTATAAATCAAATAACTTTAAAAGAGCCTAACTTTATAATTATAGAGGTTACTTGAGCTCTTGGATGAGAGGAATCAATGGATGAACATCTAGCATACCTGGAATGATAAATTTTAAAGGATTGATGGATAGTTCTTGATAAATTGCCTTGAATTTGAGAGCTAGGGTTTCTTGTTCTTGAAAAAAAGGGGATCTTTATTTTTGAAGAATAATTGAATAATGATGACTACTTAGGGTGTTTAGGGGTTAAATTTTGTGTTTTAGGTTAATAAGGGTGGTCAAAAAAGATCCAAATACCCTTGGATGAATATAAAAATGGAAGCTGAAAACTAACCATCCCAATTTTTAGCCTTGGGGCGATGTGCCACCATCACGCCAAGCTACTAGAAAAAGGACAACTGGGATGTAGACAGACGGCGCTATGCGCCACTATTGCGGTAAACCTGTGGATACCATTTTGGCCACCTCCGCGACATGCCATGATTGCGTAGTCATACTGGAAATCAACAATTGCCATTTTGACTATCTACGTGACGCGCTAACGGTTATTATAACGATGTTTTGTGATTGAAACATAAAATTACCATAACTTCTTACCCGGTTATCAGATTTGGATGAATTTTATATCGTTGAAAGCTAATTGAATTTCCTACACAACAACAGGCCCTAAATTGAAAAATCATGAGCGCTTCAGAAATTTTTATATTCGAATACTCATGAACTAGGACTTATATTATGCTAGGGAAATTTTATATTCGAATACTCATAACGCTTATCTTTCCCTTCTTCAAGTTCATAAACTCTCCATCCTTAGTTTCCCTCAAATTCTGGGGAAATAAGTGATTAAGAAAGGAACCTGTAAAATCATCCCATATTGCTTGCTAAACATCATAACCTCTCAACTTTTCCCAATCCTCATACCACTGATAAACTACATATTTTACCTGATATGTAGGAAAATCTAAACCCTCAAAATTAGTAGCATATTTCACCCTAAAAACCTTCAACATCTCATTAACAAACCCTTGTGTTTTCACATCAACCTTAGATCCTGTAAAGGTTGGGAGATTTGTAATACCCCGAGAAATTTTTCATTGAAATTTTGTGTGTAAACTTGTTGGATTCTATCTTCTAGAATGAATTATAAATTTTATGTGCAGAATGTCTTAGATTATGAACCACCATTGCGTAGAGTATCGAATATTATTTCTAATGATATATGGATCATCCAAAACGGACACCCGAGCGATGAGTTATGAATATTCCGATCGAACCATGAATAGTAGTGAACAGTAAAACGTGCAGGAAAAGTACTGAGGCCTGGCGTATTTTTGATCCAAATTTACACGATCATAACTCTTTGTACATAATGATATGGGTGATCTACTATATATCAATGGAAAGCTCTGCGAGTCCTCTATCCAATTAAATTGGTTTCATCCAATTTTTCTATCATAGCAAAAATTTATGGTCAATCTACTTTAGCCTACCAAAAGTGAATTTTTGGGTCAACTTCAAATGATCATAACGCCTCATACACAATGATATGGGTGAGATAATATATATCAATGGAAAGATATTAGAGTCCTCTTTCTACTGAAATTAGTTTCATCCAATTTAAATATTGGAGTAAAATGTTATGGTTGATCTACTTTAGACTATCAAAACAGTCTACCAAAGGACAGATTCGAGAATTATTTGATTTTTAGGGGAGTTTTGGTCATTCCCTCTCGCCCAAAACCTATATTAAAGCCTATTAGAAGCATTATATGTCATATTTCATCAAATTCCCTCAAAAAGAAAACCCTAAGCTCCTACATCCAACTTCAAGAACCTCTAAAATTCACCATTAATTTTGCAAATTTATTCAGGATTCCAAGTTCTTAGTTCAAGAACTTCAAGAACCTCCAAAGTTCGCCATTAATTCTGTAAATTTATTCAAGATTCTAAGTTCCTAGTTTAAGAACTCCAAGAACCATCATTCAAAGGCACGATTAACATCTCAAAAATAAGTATCTATCTAAAGTTCATCATTCAAGGTATGTAGGGTTTTTCAACAAGAACTCTTTGTCGTTCTTATGCCCAAAAGTAATTTTCTTTATGAAGGCATGATTTTTATTTGATTTTTATGAATTTGAAGCATGAACTCATATCTTATGATGATTGTTATGAAATCATGATATTTATGATTTTGAAAGATGAATTTACATGTGTGGAGATATAAAGCATAAATCTTAAATGATATTTATCATGATTTTGATATTTGGTTCGTGAATCCCCATTGGAAATTGTGTTTTTTTAGAAAGTGTGTGTTATAAGCACGTTGGTGTTGAATATTTGAGATATTTTGAATGATTTGACCATTTGGTCTTAATAGAGTTGTTTTGAACTCGAGTGTGAAAGAAATCCATAACGTGGTTGATTTTGATAGATGGGAAGCATGATGGCTCTCGATGTATATTTATATATTGCTGAAATTGTTTTGTTGTGGATTGTCTTTGAAATGATCTGAGTTAAGTCCGGGAGAAATATTTAGCACTGAGTGGGAGGTATAAAGCGACCTTACTTTCCTAGAAATACGTGCCCCCATAGGAGTAAGCCTAAGGTTGATTTATATAGTGATCACTAGTTTGTGTGGATTTTTTATAACGATAGTCCTACTCCGATGGCAAGGATAGGATGACTCTCCTTAACGTGGGTTGTACATTGGACTCCATGTAGCTCACATGGTTTATGTCAGTTATAGGATCTCCCAATGTGTGTGTGTTTCCTTTTGTCTATGGTGAATGGTGAAGTGATTTGAAAGTGGAATTGTGAAAGTTATTCTTTCAAAAGGTTTAAATGATATTTATATTATGAGAATTGATATTCTTGATTAACTGAAAGTGATTGACAAATTATATGATGACTCACATGTCTTATTGTACTTATTTCATCCTCTCATGATTACGATGAATTTCTTCGGGCTATGTGAGTCTTTCATACATCTTGCATATTTCTTAAAATATTTATGATGATGATGTTTATACAACTGCATACACCCCCATATACTCGGTTCCTTTCCATGGTACTGACCCACATCTTCAAATGTGGGCTGTATTTTCTCGCAATATAGGTTCAGGTGCTCAGTTCCAGGTTTGATAGTGATTCTTTGGGCACACTGTTCTATATCCTCTATTGTGGTAAGTCCTCATATTTCGAGGACGTGATGTCTGATGTTGGTTTTACAAAATTATTTACAATTGATAACTAGGTATGAGTCAGTTGGGGCATGTCTCAATGGCTCGTTGGTTTTATTGATTTTCTTAGAGGCTTGTCAGACTAGTATAGATGTTGGGAGTTGACTAATAAGTTGTATTTTGTTATCTTTCTGAAATTCTTTTATTCTTGGATTAGGATTACTCTGTTGATATTTAAGGGTTATTTATGGAAACCCCATTGATTTGTGTTGAACTGGATGAAAATGGCTCAAAGGGTTATCTTGGGGCTACTCGTAGCCTCAAGCACCGTGTGATGCTCTGGGACCTATTTTTCGGGGCGTTATAGTATAATAATGCAATTATAGGATAGAAGAGGTCAAAGACACACCTAAAATCCTGATTCTGGATCAATTACCAAAATTTCAAAGCAAACCATAATAATGATCACAACAATGATAATAATAATTTCTATAATAGTATTAATACTCAGCTACTCTGTACAACCAACGACCTCAATGAGCCTATGCATAGCCCCATCGCCCCCGGCTAGGAAGGTTCAATCAATAAATGACAAAACAATACATTTTCTTCACCCATATCTTTGAAACCATCCCATACCAGATAATAAATATAGGTTCATACTGGTGATAGGTGATGCACATGTAGGAATGAATGCAAAGTATATCATTAATATCATAGCTTTTAATAGATGTCCTCATGAGGACCATCATCTTTGTAATCACCTCCGACCTTGCCGGGAATCAATATTATCTTAATTGTATCCTTCAGACTCAAACTGGGTATCAATGTCATCACAATATCCTCCAGCCTTGTCGGGAATCAATATCATCTCAATATTTTTCTCTAGACTCAAACCTTTTATCAATATCATCATAATATCCTCTGGCCTTGTCGGGTATCAATATGTCATCAAAATATCCTCCGGCCTTGCTGGGTATCAATATATCATCGTAATTATTAACACATTAATATATATAGGCATATAATAGGTGCATAGACAAAGGGGGTATGCTTATAACCGTAAAGATATATGTCTCTTCAATACATACAAACTACTCGTTATTAGCTAACCAACATTTATTATTATTAAATCTCTAATTCGCTATTCATCACAGGACAATAATCATAATTTATCAGTTATTCATTATTATCAACTAATAATAATATATCTGATAGTCATAATTAGGAAACAAATTAACAATTACCATCTAACCATTTTTTATTATCTAACATCAATCATTAACTAACTATCATTTACCATCTAATCCTTATTATTCAACTAATCCTCATTATTAGCTTGTCAACATTATTAACTCGGTATTATCTTCATCTAGGCATCGTTATTAACTAGGAGTCATTATCACTAACTTACGTTATCAACTACCAATATTAAGACACATTATCCTTATTAAACAACTAATCGATATCACAACTTTGTTATCGATAGCAACAAATCATTATCATAGATAAACCAATTTTTATTGCCACGTATCAACTCTAATTGTTAGCTACCATATTTAAACCAAGCAAGGTTCATTAACTAGTACATTAGATTTCTAGCCATCAAGTAATATAGTCACCTAAAAGACATATAGCTACCACTTAGCTTAACCCTTAATTAGGACGAACAATCATAAGATCATATTTCAACGAGAATCGCATCAATTGTAAATATAATAATCATGATGTACCAAATCAATGCATTCCATCACCAATATTCAATTAGTGGAATAATAACCATCATACCGTATCATTCTCCATGCCATACCAGAGAGATACGTATACAGACAGACACACATTCATATTCATAAACTATAATCACATCATTTATGATGACAAATACTTCATGGATATTTAATAAAAGTAATAATGTGACCATTAGACCACTAATTTATCCAAATTAATCACAATATCATAATCATAACCTTAGGCCCATGATTGTATCTGGGACTTATATCATTAATCATTTACATAAGTCATAGCATAACACTAATCATCTCACATATAGGATAGATCTCACATAAAGGAGACATAATATTAATAAATATGTTATTATCTCTCACATAAGAGCATCTTCCATCTTTGAGGCATAATACTTATAGACATATATTGTCTATATGATATCATATATCCATAGGTCATACATCAAGACAATGAGGGATTAAGTAGCTGATATGACCATGACCATGGTCAAGTGACCGTGATTGAGGATATGTGGGAGGCTATGATTGCCCTTAGGGACTGCGATCGTAGTAACTAAGAGCAGTTCTACTCCCCTACTTTCCATATAACTTCTCTAGGCTAATTTATATTTCTAATAGAAAATAACGTCTCTATAGGACACATAGTGTATCTAGGAGGAATATCATCTCTAAATTCCTAATATCACCTCCACAAGTAGCATCATAACCATAACTCAAAAGCCAAAATACGGAAACATCAATACAAGTTACCAAGTAATGAAGTAACCTTATTCTAAGGTATACTAGCCCCATCTATGTCTAATATCCACATCTAAGTCTACAAGATTTAACATAAGCTTTGTCCTAAGTGGGTCGAACGATCCAACTTTAAATCCACAATTTCCAATATTAGGAGTACTATATCCCAATCTAGGCTAAAGTATCTAGTTCATATTTCAGATTTCAAGAAAGCCATATTAAAGCCTAAGGTGGTAACTTCGACTAGAAACAACGGTACTCAAGTCAACTATATGAAACTTACGGTTGCAACAGTATCACACTAGCCCAATAAGGCTAAATATATAAATCATACTTCAAATGATAAAACAATATTCCAAACATATTATTATACCATATCCATGATACAAATTTACCCAAACTAGGGAGAAGGAAATAAGATTCTATAATGGCATTAAGTAATTCAACCTACGGGTCAAAACCCCCATCTAATCCCCAAACTTATATGTATATTCAATACTTATTCATTTTATCCAATATCAATATTAAAATTCACATTCACATGCAATATATATCATACATCATCCATGAAGAAGAGTAGACAAAATCCTACCTCAAAGCCAAACATCAAAATCCCAAATCATGCACCATATACTCGCCTTCACTATACAATCCTCAAAATGCCATCAGTCTAACAAAACCATATTATACTAATTAAAATGAGTCTAACGATACCCATATTTCACTATTATGATTCAAGTTAATAAATGACACTAAAAAAATAAGTGGGTCCCACCTACGGAAATCGAGTTTCTGAGACTAGCCCAATGTTCACACATGAATAAGGAATAATAACCCTCAAAGAATAAGTGAAAACTATGCATACTTTGGGCTAAAATAAAGCCCTAAGCTAAATTGGGGTTTTGGGTCCAAACTATGAAATTCAAACATGACTTCAAGGAATTCTTACCTTAATCTTTAAGATAAACATGATACAAGATGATAATTAATCTCCCAAGTCACCCCTCATGACCAATTTTAAGTTAATACACTCTTTTAGGGGTTTCTAAGTCTAAATGATGAAGGGGAAATGATCCAAACGCATATTGGTACCTTTATATAGACCCTATAAGTTCTCAGTTGCCTCTATCATGGTCTCACTAGCTACAATTGCGAGAGCATAATTGCACTCTCTTGGTCCCGATTGTGGTTGCACCAAAAGACAAAAAACTAATTTTTTGAGATTTTGACCCTCCGAATTCATCCAAAATCCAATTAACATGATCAAATAGTGTATTTTGAGTGTAATAAATATTTGAAATCTATTGGGATCATCAAAACCTTAATTGGATATTGTTTAGGCAAAAAGAGGGCCCAATACCTAAACTTTCATCATTTTTCATAAATTACGCTCAATAGCCCAAAATAAGTTTGGGAGATTTAGGACTTGAACCAAGGGTCTCCATATACCAGAATCAATATTTCAAGTGTGATTGCAAAGTATGATTTTCAATCCGAGAATATTTAGACCAAATATGGGCCCCGTACCTATTTTTTCTAATTTTTAACTTTTTGAATTAAAGGTTGAAATGAGCTCGGGTGTACTGGGACCCAAACCAAAGTTCTACCTAGAATAAAATTAATATTATGGATCGACTAGCGCAGTCAAATTTTTCATCGAAGATTATTTTGCTGAACTTTTCACTCGGTGGCCATTTAGAACTAGTGAGGACTTTTAAACAGGGAATTGGCTCTAAAACCAAATGAACTACCCGGTAACCTAACCATCGTTCCCAGAAAGTCATAACTAACTAGGGCAGCAATGTAGAATTTCAAATAGTGAAGATGAGCATAAATATAGAAAATGACCTGATGTGTCATTACATCTTTCGAGTACTCAGACTTCCATGAATTTTCAGCAACTTCCTTATACACCTTTGGGGGAATAAACTTTGCATCAACCTCGTTAGTTTTCTTTGGAAGTTCTTCATTTGAATCTTTTCCACTCTATATCTATGACTTTTTTAGGCTTTTCTGCATTACTTGGCAACCCACTTTGCGGCCTAGTATTCTGGGATGCCGCTATCTAACCTACTTGTAACTCTAAAGATACTTGTAGCCACTTATTGACTTTTTATATCTACTGCAAATGATGTTTGAGCAGCTAAAATTTGTTTCATCATCTCTTGTATATTGCTATTTTTGGCCTGATTTGCTTGAGTATGTGGTTGTTGAAATTTCTATTTCTGGGTTCTCCATTGCTAATTTTATGGCTGATTTACCACTTTATGTTGTAGACGTTCCTATTGTAAGTCCTCTGAACATTGCCCATAAATATCACAGACTCAGGATTTGCAGCACACATATCTGTAGAATGACCACTATTTCCACATACCACAAACAAAGTTCGTGTCTACTGAAATGAATTCACGGAAATTGTAGGCGGTGTAGCACCTAATTTTTTGTTGTTGAGATACGTAGTCAACTGTTTTTTAATGCAGCAATCTGAGTAGATATTACGGTAAACTGATCACCATCCAAAACACCTGCAACCTTTTTAGTAGCACCCCTTGAGTCTCAATGTCACTTTGAATTTCCTTGTATAGTTCGGGTCAATAAAGTATACAACTCATCGTACATCATCTCCAAAGATTGACCACCTGCAGCTAAATCTAGAAAAATTTTTGTGTTATTGTAAAGTGCCTCACCAAAAGTATGAGCTGATACCTTATTGGACTATTGATAGTGAGGATAGTCTCATAATAAAACATTAAAATTCTTCCAATCGTGATATAAATTTTCATTTGGCTTCTGCTTGAAACACACAATCTTACTTCATATTCTCATAGTCTTGACAGACTAAAAAATTCAGTTAAGGAATCTCTGATCTAAGTCATCCCAGGTATTGACTAAATTTATTAGCTTAGCATCAACCACTTCTTTGCTTCCCCTAACAGTGTAAAGGGAAATAGCATCAGCCTTACAAAATCAGTTGACACACCAGTAAGGATGAATGTGTTACTAATTTTAAAAAAGTTCTGTAGGTGGACTTGTGGATCTGCATGTGAAAGCCTTATGAACTATCCATTGCTGATAAAAAGTTTCACCATATTTTGTTTAAGCGCAAAATTACCTCCCATAGTTGGTTTTTGAAAGGGAAGGACAAATTAGTTTGAAGTGGGATTGCCACTTCTCTAACTGTCGTATGGCCTTCTTGTTCTTTAGCCATGAGAGCATGATCTTCTTGATCTTCTTCTATTTGCTGAATATGGGGGAGAAGGATTGCTTCTCTCTTTCTTTGATGGAAGCGTTGTCGACTTTGGGGATTTTTTTCAACCAATTCCCCGTCTCATTCTAGCTTACGAGCCTGAAAACCTTTTTCCTGCAATTATAAAAACAAGACCAAGCATAAAGCACAAAAGAAATCTAAAATGTAAAACTACAAAAAAAATAGTTGCTAAATTAGTAGTCCCCGACAACAGAGCCAAAACCTTATTAGCACTCAAGCTCACACACAAGTATATATGATCTACCAAGTAATATAGTGGCCTTAAAGAAAGCCGAGTATCGATCCCACAAGGACAAGTTCCCACAACTATTCATTTCTAACTCACTTATCGAGATTAATTTGATGCAAAGTGCAACAAAAAAAGAGTTTGAAAGTTGAAAATTTTAATTAAAGTAAACAAGTTGTAAAGTAAAAGACTTGAGACAATCAATTTAAGAAAACCCAGAGTTAAGGCACTATGAATAGTTATACTATTCTATTACACTTCATTCGTTAGATCTTTTATCTTGTTTATTGATTCATTGGGTTTATCGCATGATCATAGTATCCCAATTTGTTAGACACCTCAAAAATTCCTAATCTTAATTCAGGACTTTAAGCTTGTCAAGGGGGTCCCTGACATAGAAAATTCTAGCTAAGTTTCGAGACTTAGTTTATTTTTGACCGTCAAAAGTTGGAAATCTCATTTTGTGACCTTAATATCCTTTAATGGTCAGTATTCCTTTTAATTCAAGATCAGAGTGGTAAACAGGAGTTCCTAGACAATTTTTGGATTTTTTGGACCTCGTTTAGACCACGTTTGGTGAACCAAAACAGCGGAGCAACACGTTTTTGGTGCGCCGCGTCGCCTATCATGGTTTTTAACATTATTTCATGTTGCTAGAGCCAAAAGTACTGAGGCTCATCTGAATAATGGTGAAACACATTAAGTATCACATCGGTGCCATTAACACGCCACGACGGTGCCCAGTTTTAGTCAATAAATGACCGCATCTTTAAGGGTAATTAGGTGATTTTCCTCGAGCTTCAGCCCTCATAAATATGAAATTTATCCCTCTTTTGGCTAAATAGATTCCTTATTCCATAATTTCTCAAGAACAAGAAATCCTAGGTGATTAATTTCAAGCCAAGGATTCAAGCTTTCCTCCATCAATCTTAAAGAAATCATCCACCTAGGTACTTAAAGTGTTAATCCAAGGATCCCTTTCATCCTTGGAGCTTAGGAACCCATTTTTTTAAAGCTAAAATAATGATGCTCATGTTATAGATTCAAATTTCCTCCATGTTGTTGATTTGTTTATTTTCCATAACGGAATCTTCATGTATTCCTTCATATTATGTTAGTATGTGGATTGAATTTCATGAAATTGAGTCGATTAAGGTATCCATGATGTAATTGTTAAGTATTCTTGCCCAAGCCTAAGTATACACATCCATGTGTTTGATAGAATGCCTAAGTGAGTAGAATTGTGTTTTATGACCCTTTGTTGATCTAAATGATGAACTTAGGCTATAACTAGATGTTCAAAATAACTCCCATGCTAAATATATGTTTTATAGTTGTTTGATGGAATGCTCGTGAGACTAGAATTGTGAAATTATGATATGTTTGAATGCATTCCTATCCATGTATAATATTATGAATGTGAAATTCTTCATAAAATCCCCCAATGATAGTATTATGAATTGTGGCCTATGGTTATGTATTCAAAGAAGTGTCATGTCTTTTTAGTTTCATGCTATCAAGTACTGAGGGTACTTATACCTAAAAATTTAGCTGTGTGCCTAGACCTAGCATCAGTTTTCAATAGACTCTCAGTCAAGCCATGATCCTTAGAATTCTGTTAGTCACATGACTAAGGAAAACTCAGTAAATTCAGTATCAGTCAAGTCCTTCACAGTACTTAATAATCTCAGTCAGCTATCAGATCTAAGTAGTATTCTATCACTCATTGGAACTTAGTAAAATAAGTCCAGTCCAGTCAGTAACATGATCAGTGACAGCTCAGTCAAGCCTAGTATGAACTAGGAAATTAGTTTAGTGTCTATTCAATAGGTAGTGAGATTTAGCATTGAGTAAACCCAGGGATGAGGGATCATCTATCAGCCAGTAGAGGGTGTGATCCTTAGAAGCAATCCTTGCATTCTAGAACTATGTATCCAACGTAGGTTGAGATGTACCCATATGATTCTAGGGATTATACATCTCATTTGAGTTTTCCTACTAGGAGGAGCTGACA
This sequence comes from Capsicum annuum, assembly GCF_002878395.1. Classification (NCBI taxonomy): domain Eukaryota; kingdom Viridiplantae; phylum Streptophyta; class Magnoliopsida; order Solanales; family Solanaceae; genus Capsicum; species Capsicum annuum. The sequence continues at coordinate 141,448,777 of NC_061120.1, read as the reverse complement.
GAAGAGCTCTCTGTTAGAGAGGGTTAACTCACAGCTTTTCTTTACGCATGGAATAGTACAAACACCCTTCCAATTGGGGTTACTAGTTGGACCCCACATGTTTAGATTTGGGCATACCAGTTAGATGACTACTTCCTACAGTCTCAGTAAAAGAACTCAGATAGTTCTTCAGATTTAGGATTGTCTTATACAGTCACTCAGTTCAGTACGGAACTTAGCTAGTTCTATTTGAATCAGGACTATAAGACACAGTGACTCAGTTAATAGTATATCAGTTATCCAAAACTTATGTTATCAGTATTCAGAATCAGTAGTCAGTATTATCATAATATCATTAACAGTTACGTATTTATCCATATATTCTTATGTCCATGTTATTCAACCTATTAGTATTGTTCAAGCATATGAATCCTATGCATTCAGCCTACCTCAATTTGCATACCAATATATTCAGATGTACTGACACATACTTTTCTTCTACGCTATGGTTTTTTATACCATAGGTTTAGATGCTTAAGTTCCCGATCACATTAAGCTTCAGATTCAGCCAACAACTATAGATTTGTAGTGAGTCCTTATCATTCGAGGATAGCATAATTATTTTATTACTTCATTATTTTAGTTTTAGTAGATGAAGTTAGTTGGGGACATGTCCCATCAACTCTGCAGTTTTCAAATAGATTAAAGAATTTTAGACTAGCATGTTCAGATAGTTTATTTTAGTTTTGGTATTGATATATTGTAATTCTAGATGTTATGTTTTATCAGATATTTGAACTGATGGCTTTTCAGCCCTTTATTATGCATTTATACAGTATATTATGTAGTGCTTAGGCATAGATATCAGTCATGGGTCAATTTGTGGTCCTTTGGGGTCATGAAAACTCTATAGCATTCCAGGTATTAGATTCAGGGCTTTACAAACTTTGTATCAAAGCTTAAGGTTCAATAGATTCCTAGGAAGTTTCAAGAGCCGCATATAGTAGAGTCTTGTTCATATGTGTATTGTGTGCCACATTTATGTACATAAGGATATAAGATTTTTTAGAAATAATTTCCCTTCTTTTAGTATTCATGTCGTGCCAGAGAGCATGTTTTCAAATTTAACCCTTAGTCTAATCCATTTTTCCATTTACATTTATAGAAAATGCCTCCCTAATGAAGAAACGAAAATTAGTCAGCCCCTCAACACGTTCAGGTAGATCCCCTGGGTGAACATATCTCCCATGTAGAATTTAGGAGTGCATTCACTACTCTAGCCAAGTCAGTCACAACTCATAATGAACGGCCAACTGTTGTTCTAGCCAACTTTGTGGGAAATACTGCTACAGCCATAATTCGAGACTTTACTCAAATAAACCCTCCCCTATTCTCAGGTTTAAAATCCAATGAGGATCTATAGAAGTTCCTCGACTAGGTTCAAAAAGTTATAGATATCATAGGTGTGACTTCCAGTGAAAGTGCTGAGTTAACCACTTATTAGCTACAAGATGTATCGCATACATGGTTGAAGTAGTAGAAGGTCTACCAGGGTACAGATGTAGAGCCCACAGAGTGGGATGAGTGTGGTACTACCTTCCTACACCGATTGTTTCCCCTAGATCAGAATGAAGAAAGTGTTACAGTTCATCAATCGTAGACAAGGTAGAATGAGCATAAAAGAATACTCCCTCAAGTTTACTCAGTTTGCTAAGTATGCTCCCCATGTAGTAGCAGATAGTAGATCCATAATAAGCAAGTTTCTGCCTAGGGTATCAGCTAGAGTGGTTAAGGAGTGCAGCACTGCGATGTTGATTCAGGAGATGGACATATCTAGTTTTATGTTCCATGATCAACAAATTTAAGAGCAGAAGCTTAAAAAGAAGGAGAGAGAGAATAAGAGAGGTAGAACAGGTAGATATAGTTTTTCTCAACCAGGATCGCAGGGTGGTAACCATTCTCAGCATCGTCAGAAGATTTCAGTCCTAGTTCCATCCTTAGCTAGTGTGCCAGTACTAAATTTTAGAAATGACCATAGGGATGGGGCACCATACTCCAAATCCCAAGGTAGTCAGAGCAGGAGTTTTACTAGTCCATATTGCGAAGAGTATGGTAAGTATCATAAAGGGTTGTGGAGAGCCGGCAGTAATGCGTGTTTTGGATGTGGGGAGTCAGGTCACAAAGTTTGAGAATATCCCAAAACCAGCCCTCGAAGTCAGCACGGTCGTCCTTCAGCCTAGTTTGGTTACCCAAATCAGCAAGGTACAAATTACAACCTATCAGTGGGTAACGCCCAAACAGACTCGATGCTCTTTAGTCCCGACAGAATTAGAAAAATCCTCCTTATGCAGCCACTGGTATGTTACCAATCCCTCGTTTACATGTCCATGTTTCTTCAATTTCAGGAGATTCTTTTTCTTTTGTAACTCTTTATATAGCAGTGAACTTTAAGGTTAGACCAAATATTAACAAGACCTTTCTCAGTCTCCACCCATTGGATCAGCCCATCATAGCCTAACGGGTATATAGGGACTGTCTGGTTATGATATCTCAGAAAGTCAAGACTTCATATTCCAGTAGTAATGCCAGTATGTTTAGGAAATACATAAGGGAATATGATTCCTGACTCATTCCAACCTTAGTGCCAAGTTTTGTACTTCAACCATCATGGTAGTTACACATGCTTTATGTTTCAGTCCAACGATTACAACTTATACCCATTCACTTTTCATAGAATAGTGTATGATTCAAGTTTCTAGTATAAGGAGTTCCAGTTCACCCAGTGTTACGAATCATGTCCCATGAACACTAAAATCCCCGGCTCAAGTCATGCAGCTTATGACTCATGCTCAACTCTTAGTGATCATCCAAACTCAGATTATGTCATGTATACTCTCAATTTAGATCCCTCGGTGAATCCGTGGTGTTGATGCTCTATCCCTCAGGCCTAAGTTACAATGTCAATTCGGTAATCAATATTAAGTAAAAGACTTATATAGTCCTACAGCACCATGGCTTTCAGTTATCAGTTACCTAGCCATCAGAATTCAGTACTTCAGTGCCATTCTAAATCTCGATTGTCAGAAACTATCATTTAGTTTTAGTTAAAGTCTCAGTTACGGTTATAGTCTTAATTACCATCTTTGCTACAATCTTAGTCCCAGTCCTAGCCAGGTAATCAGTTCAGTAACTTAGTTTAGTTTCAGGATTTCTGGACCATAGCATATGGCCATCAGTTACTCAGTTATTAGTATTTCAGTACCCTAGTTTACATAATGTTTCCAAAATATGTTAGAAGCCTGATGTTGCATTCTTAAGGTAATACAATTTTCACTCACTCATGCTTAGTTACCTCATATTACCCAATCATTCATTACCTTCTATGCATTATACTCCACAGTTTTAATCTATTTGTTCATACTAAGTTTAGTTAAGTCTTGTAGACCCAATATTTAGTTATCAGTCCTTCAGTCAATTCGATGAACAGTATATTTAAGCAGTCGGGCTCAATACCTATGTGAATATTTTTAGTAGTCTCGAGTGATGTGTTGTACTAAGGTGGAGAGTATAGATAAAAAAATGTCAGAGAAGTACTTCAGTTATGTATTAGTTTTTAGTATGAGTTAGTTTAAGTAGCCAGTAATTTAGTTTCGCTATCAGGGAAACAAGTTCAGATGGTGTGTCTTCCCTTTATTCCATCTAGTCACACTATCTGAAGTCCCACGAATGTAATCATTCTAAGATTGACCAACTAGGTAGTTGTGTGCTTAGCTTAGTTTATGTATCACATCTTAGTTTTAGATCCTAAATATTTAGTCACAATTCAGTTTGTAGGTACCTTGTGCATTGCCCTAGTTTTACTCAATATTTCAGCAATAATAGTATTCTTCGAGAGACCTAGTGTCCCAAGGGGGAGATACACTACAGTCCCCCCAAACTCTCATGAGATAAATATGCAACTCTCTTTCCTCATAATGAATATAGTTAGGAGTAAGGGATACTTATAAGTTAACCCTTAAACTCCAACCTCACGTGCAAGCCATGTATTCAAGGTGCTTAGTTTAGATCCCGAAGTTCGGATTATATACCATGTTTCAGGCTCAAATATGTTCCCATGTTCCCATTAATGTGTGAACATTAAGTGATCATGGGTTAATTATTATATTTGCTTTAAGGTAATGTTTTCCATTAATTCAATCAGTTCCATGTTAAGATTGCATGACAAACTTGGTATTTAATTTTATGTTCAGATTCCCATTACAAACTTGGTATCAATTACCATTGCATATTCAGTCATATGCTCATGTGTCAGTTCAGTCATGAATTCTTGAATCAGATATGCATGCTCAATTTGATGAATTCAGCTTATTAGTAATCCCAATCATGCATTAATTGAGTCATCTATTCATGCATCAGATATGCATGTTCAATATAATACATTCACCTTATCAGTCAAGTCAGCCATGTACTCATGCTTCAGTTATTCATGTTCAGTATATACTTCAGATTATCATTTCTCCCATCCCAGGCAGTCCGATTCAAGGACGAATGTTCCTAAGGGGGAGATATTGTAAGAGCCTGAAAAAATTTCTAAGCTTAGTTCAGTCCTTTAAGCTTGTCAAGGGGGTCCTAAACTTAGAAAATTCTAGCTAAGTTTCCATAGTTTATTTTTTTCCTTCAAAAGTTAGAAATCTCATTTCATGACCTTAAAAGTTTTGGAATTTTTGGACCTCATTTAGATCACGTTTTGTAATACCCCGTACTTTTGGGCTAGAATTTAGACCATCGTCACTGCGCACATAGACAAAAACTAAGTGATTACTTGTTAATATATGTGTGGTTATCTCTCCTATAGTATGGAAAACCCTTGGATATGAATTGAGGTCACAAGAATCCCTAAACTTTAAGACGAGTTGAAAACAATTCCATCAATTAAGTTTTAGTGGACACTCTAACTTGGGTAAACTTTGATCGGCCATACCTACTTGTATTCAACGAATTATAAGCCTACTATATATAGAATGAAAGTTCTTCAAAGTATATTTTTAATGGCACCACTATCACGTTAATCTGATAACCAAGTTGAAAGTTATGACTTTGCAAAGTGGAGTATTTATCGTCCAAACTGGTTTGACATGCCTTTGAAATGCTCCCACATCTTGGGCGCATTTCAGGGGCATAACACACTGGCTTGATATGACTTTGAAATGTTCCCGTATCTTCGGAGCATCTTGGGTGCATTTTAGGAAAATAACATACTAGTTTGATATGCCATTGAAAAGCTTCAGCATCTCGGGCGCACTCCAGGCCACAATTTCAAGGTCAACTTCAAACGATCATAGCTTTCTATATGTAACGAACTGGGAGTGTTGATATATATCGCACGAAAGATATTTGAGTTTTCTTTCTGATGCAATAAATTTAATCCAAATCAAACATCGGAGTAAAGAGTTATTCTCAATTTACTTTAACCTATCAGCCTATAAACTGAGGGATAACTGCGACTTTGTTTTATTCCTTAGGGGCATTTTAGTCTTTTTCCCACCCTTATTAAGTGCTCAATTAACTAAAATATGATCATTTTCTCCAATTTCCTCAAGAACCAAACCCCTTAGTCTCAAACTAAAAATCAAGATCCCTAAAAATTCAATCGTCGTTTTTCAAAATTGATTCAAGATTCAGAATGCCCATTGCGAGAGCTACAAGAAAGAACCATCAATTGTACGAATAGAGTTCCAAAAGTAAGAGTTCATCCAAATTCATAATTCAAGGTATGTAGGGTTTGAACATGAACTCTCCTTTCCTTCTTATGCCCAAAATTTATGTTTTTCTTAATGAATTTTATGTTTTCAAGTTGGAAATCATGCCTCGTATGCTATAATTCAGGTTTATGAGATTTAAATTGGTCAAGACTTGAATTGCATAATTATTTCGTATATCTATGATCTTTAATTGATAATTCATGTCATAAATTGTACATTCCTATATTGATATGATGTTTTTTTCAAAGAATTCCCAATATTATTTTCATGAATTCAGCCTTATTGTGAAATTGGGGTATTACATAGAGTCAACCCTAGAAATCGCATTGGTACTGTGGCTGACACAGGTTCGATGCTTGGACAGATGTTTGGATTGTTATGGTTAAGAACTTTATTAAATGTCTTTCAATTATAATTTTTCTATCTTGTTATATGTTTGGAATTGATTTGACATAGGGTACAAGGTATTTATCTTTGGGTATTGAGGGTTGTCTCCGGTCTGAGTCAGACTTGAGATGCCTAACACGACTAGGCCCTGGTTTTAGTCATGTCAATCGGCCCCCATAAGGTCACAAAACAATATTAATAGACAATCATGATTGGTTCCTACACTCATAACATGATTTTATACCAATATTAACTACCTAGCCAAGTCTTAAGAAGGTTAAGCCTTAACTGACCTCAATTATTGTAAATCAATAGAAAAATGCCTTCAAAATCGAGCTTTTTCCTCTTAAACAGACCCGAAATAAATTGAAACACATAAGTATAAAATCTATGAATTACAACAAAGTCAACAGTACCTGTAGTTTCCATTAATTGAGGTCAAAACATACCCTCGAAATGAGTTTTCAAAAAAGTAGGTAAAATTAAAATTTCTGCCCAAAAATGTATTTCCTATGATTAAAGGAATTCAAAGAAGAAAACAAAGTTAAAATTGGTTAAAATTGAGCTTTATATAGAGAAAAATACAAATTTAGCCCTTTCGGGCCAAAATTCCCTCATTCCACTTTCAAATCAAGTTTTAACAAGATTTAATTGATAAGAATCGAAGAAAAGTAATTGAAATAGGAGTTTGGAGCTACCCAAACTTATAAATTGTAGAAATTTTCAAAAAACTAAAAACCCCAAGCTCCAAGTCTCAAAAATAGTGAAAAATCTCAAAAATGAAGGATATTACCCACCCAGGCATCACCTAAGCGACCATCGAGTTGCTTCAAGAACCATTACTTAAGCAACTAGGCATCTCTTATGCGATGCCTACCTTGTCGCTTATTCAACAAGTTTTGTCGCTTAAGCGACAAGGGTGTCTCTTAAGTGATACCCAAAACTGGCTTCTAGGTCGCCTAAGCGAGTGAAACATTTGAGTCATCTACCAGCTGGAGACTTGGACAATTTCAGGTCTCCACGGACCCCTCGAGATTCATCAAAAATTTCAATAATGCAAACAAACTATGCTACTAGACTAAATTTGATGCTTCGAACACAGTGGCGATATCAGATTCTCGAAAAAATAATATATTCAAACAATTGACCCCCCAAACACAATTTAACAACTTTTTGAATCGAGGGTCAAAATGAGATGAAAAAGCCGTAAAACGACATCAACCATTTTACCAACCTAAAATAGATTTTCTGTATCTGCTAAAGCAGTCTGTTTTGCCATTAGATGCATAAATCAATAAATGATGACCGAAGTCAACTACAAACCTTTTATTACCCCAAAAAACCTCAAGCTTACACAAATCACACCAAAATAAATTAGGAACTATGTCAATCCTCCCCAGCAACCCAAAAATACCACAAAGCAACCATGGGGAGGGATATAGGTGTCAAATCACAAAAAATTAAATATTTCACAAAAATCATGAAAAATAAGTCATTACATCATCAACTACTAAAAATCAAGTTCTTTCACAAACTAAAGGCATGAGAAATACCTGAATCAACAAAAAGGTGGGAATAACTACCATACATATCTGAGACGACATCCCAAGTAGACTAATCTATAGGTCGATGTCTCCAATGGACAATAACCACTAGGATATTTCTAGAATGCAATGGTGTAACAACCATAGCTATAATAGAGATGGGCTACTCCATAAAAGACAATATCTCATCAAACTGGACCAAATACCAATGAATGACATGAGACTTATCCAAAATGTAATGCCAAAGCATAAAAAGATGAAAAAATAGAACATCGAATAAATCTGGGAGTAATGCAAACTCATAAGCCACATTCCTAATAGTTCAAAGAATCTTAAATGGTACAATATACCAAGGGCTAAGCTTGCCCCTCTTTCAAAAGAACCTCAAGCCCTTCATGGGTGACACATGGATGAAGACTCGTTCACCAATATTAAATCTCAAGGCACGAAGAATATAATCCACATGGCATTTTTTCTTACTCTGAGTTGCTCAAAGTCAATCCTGAATGGCCTAAACTCTATACAAAGGCTCACAAAGCAAGTGCATACCTTGAGGTCTAATCTAAAAAATTGCAAACCAACCAACTGGAGGGCAACATTGCCTACCATATAAAGCCCCAAAATGATCTATCTTAATACTTGAATGGTAGGTTTTATTATATGGAAACTCTACCAAAGGTAGATGTTATTCCCACTAACCTCCAAAGTCTATCACTCAAACACAAAGCATATCCTTCAAAACCTGAATAGTCCACTCTAACTGACTACTGGTTTGGGGTGGAATGTCATACTAAGATCAACCCAGGTACCCAACACCTCGTAAAAAGTCTTCCAAATATGACATGTGAACATTGAGCCTCGATCTAAGATAATAGACACTAGCACACCATTAAGACAAACTATCTCATGAATAAAGATATAGGCCAACCTCTAAGCACTAAAAGAAACTTGAAAATGAAATAACCAGATTTGGTCAATCGATCCGAAATGACCTAAACACTATCAGAACCATAATAAGTACGTGGTAAACCAATTAGGAGGTCCATAATGATCCGATCTCACTTTCACTGGAAAATAGGTAACTTTTGATGAAATGCACCAGGTCTCAAATGCTTGGCCTTCAGTTGCTGGGAACATAGGCAATGTGCTACAAAATCTGCTATATCATTTCTCATACCACCTTATAAGTAAGGTTGTCTCAAATTATAATACTTCTTAGTCACTCCCAAATGATGAAATATCTAGAACAATGAGCCTCCTTCAAAATCAATATAATCCATTCACCTACTATCGACACACAAACTCGACCACCAATATACAAAACACCATCAAAATAAAGTGAGGCTTCCTTAGCCTCACAACTTAACAACTTATAAAAAATCAACCTCAACCCCAAATCATCAAACTAATGAGCCCAAAACTTCCCCCATCGAGGAAGACTTAGCCTCTACAAATTCCAAAACACACCGCATAGCACCTTTTCCTACTTTGATTTTATCAAAATCTATATTAAATGGACCGAACACTATACAAAGGCTCATAAAGAAAGTCAAGACCTCGAGGTCTAATCTCAAGAATTTGAAACAAACCAACTGGAGAGCAACATTGCCTACCATATATAGCCTCAAAATGATCCATATCAACACATGAATGGTAACTTTTATTATATACAAATAGTACTAAAGGTAGAGATTAATTCCACTAACCTCCAAAGTCTATCACACAAGCATGAAGCAGATCCTCTAAAACATGAATAATCTACTCTGATTGACCACCAGTCTGGGGTGAAATGTCATACTATAATAAACTCGAGTACCCAACTCCTTCTAAAAAGTCTTCCACAAGTGTGATGTGAACATTAAACCTCGATCTAAGATAATAGACACTAGCATACAATGAAAACAAACTATCCTACGAATATAGATATGGGCCAACTTCTTAGCACTAAATGATACCTAAACAATAGTAAAATAAGTCAATTTGGTCAATCAATCTAGAATGACCCAAACACTATCAAACCCATAAGAAATATGAGGTAAACCAGTTAGGAAGTCCATAATAACCCGCTCCCACTTTCACTCGAGAATAGGTAACCTCTGAACCAAAGCAGCAGGCCTCAAATGCTTGGCCTTCACCTGCTGACAACATAGGCAACGAGTTACAAAATCTGCTATATCCTTTCTCAAACCACCCTTTATGTAATGTTGTCTCAAATCATAATAATTCTTTGTCACTCCCAAATGGATGAAATACTAGGAACAATGAGCCTCATCTAAAATCAATCTAATCCATTTACCAACTATCGATGCAAAAACTCGGCCCCTAATCTACAAACCAACATCAACATAAAGTGAGGCTTCCTTAGCCCACTACCCAACAGATTATCTAGAATTACCCTCAACCTAATATCGTAAAACTAATAAGCCCAAAACTAACCCATCAAGGTATACCTAGCCTTCGAAATTTCCAAAACACACTCAGGTGCCAAAATATCAAGCCTAATCATCTGGTTTACCAATTACTTAATCTTTAAAGCCAAAAAGGCCTTTCCTGGGTTAAATGATGCACCAAGATACCCATGTTATTCGACTTTCTGTTCAAGCCATCCGAAACTATATTAGTCTATCTCGGATGATAGAGAATAGTAAGAACATAATACTTAAGCAACACAATCCAATGACACTTCCTCAAATTAAGATTTTGTTGGGTAAAGAAATACTGAACGCCATAATGATCTAAGAAAATCTCATAACATACTCCATACAACTAGTTCGTTCATAACTTTAATATAAAAACAACTGTGCACAACTCCAAATCATGGATAGGGTAATTCTTGTCATGGGGCTTTAACAAACAAGAACCATACGCAATTACCTTCCTATCATAACCCAAACCAGGGCCTGGCTGTGATGGATAATCATAATTCCACTGAGCATCGGAGCCCAACCCCTTCACCTAGTCAACCAAAACACAATATAAAATAATATAGCAATGGAATTCCAAAAGTAAAACAAGATAGATGACTATGAATAAAAGGATCTAAGATTTGAAAAACCAATCCTAAGTTCATAGTATTCCACAAATTCTCTAGACAATTGAATACCGATAATAGTCGGGAAAAGCCTGTGACAATAGCCAAAAATAAGTCCAAAGAAAAGAATCTATAAAATAAGAGACCTAAATCATGAAATGAGGTCTTCCAAAGTTTGGAAGGTCACTACTTTAATCTAACTCATGAACTATCCCATGATCCCCTAGTCACTACTCAGGGGAAGTAGAAATATTTTTGATTCCTGATTGCGTGGGGATAAAGCATCCAAAAACTATTAGTGGGATAAGAACTAGCATGAAACTCAGGGATAAGGGCAAAAATAATGACATGATCCATAATGTAGAAACAATTAAAACTAGTGCACAACTCATATCCAATACACATATATATATATATCATATGCTGGGAAAGGGAACAAGACTTAGAATGAACTTTAAAACTTTAACCTGGACTATGTAGCTTGACCATTATAAAACCCCACTCATGAGTGTTATGATTCATCTCCTCTCGGTGAAAGGGCCCTAATGTGTCTTAGTCGCACGAACCAGAGGTACCATATAAGAATGGGGAATTATTATATTTCACCTTGCATGATACAATATATAATGTGAAAAGAAAACATTGGTCCCCAGCCGACATGTACCCAAATAATACCTTTCATATTTATTGCATCGCTCTCGAGGAGTTCTCGATTAGCTTATATTCCCTTGCCCTTGGTACTCCACTTTCCATGAACTCTGGCTCTCACTTATATGCCCAAATTGATTTTTTCTGGACCCTTGGAACAGTGGTGGGGCACTAGCTGCAGAATAAAAGGATAATCGCCTAGGTGGTCTAGCAGAAAACTGTGGTTTGAACCCTCCTTGGAATGCCATGAACTGCCCTATAGATCTGGCCCTCTTGAAATATCCTCTTTCTAATACCTATGTTCTTCACCTCTGCCTCTGATCTTCCATTTTCTGTGCAAAAGCTTGGATGCTCTCTATGTCCATATCTTTGTTCAAAGAGGCAATAGTACAATCTGTAAATAGATATGGATCTAGCCTATCCATATATTGATGAACTCTGTCATGCATAGTAGCTACAACATTAGGATCATATCTCGACAAGGATTTAAATCAGAGACTGTACCTCTAACACTCATATTCCTCTGATGAAGACTTAAAAACTCATCTACATGAGCCGGATAAATCTCGAATGGAAGATAATGATCAACAAATGCCTCTTTGACCTCTTTCCATGTAGCTGGGGGTGCATCAATACCCCTAGTTCATTTTCAGTCCTCGTACCAATATATAGCCTCCCCTTTGAATCTATACGCTGGTAACTCTACTTTCTCTCTACCCGTTACATAACATCTAAGGCCCTTTGAATTTGATCAATAAAGTCCTGTGGGTCCTCGTTAAGGTCTGATCTAGTAAAAGTGGGAGGATCCATCTGACAAAAATCCTGTGTTTGAAGGCTAGCTGCCCTATCTATACCACTAGGACCCGTGGTAGGAATGGCTTGCCCTAGAGCTTGCCTAGCAACTATACGAGTCAAAAGTTGCACTGCATTTCTAAGATCTAGATCAGCAGCATTAATAGGTGGATTTAGGGATATAGTTCTCCTCCTCCTTATTTCTTCTAGAGTGGAAGAAATTTCGGATGCATGCTCAACTGGAGCCTCACTTTGATTAGCTGATATAGTGGGTGACTTACTAGTCCTCTCTCTGGCAGCCACATCTACTTGTTTACTGGTATTCTTTCTTCTGGTAACCGGCATCATTACTATAATAAGAGAAACAAATGGATTCAGTGGTCAGCTATGACTTCATATATAGTATAGGCTCTATCGCACGATCTAATAAATGAAGAAAAGAAATAATTCTTAAATGTCCATAGCCTTCTGTTTATAGATGTGGTGCACAACACACCGATAAACAAGACTTTACGTAGACACGGGTTTGTAGACTCAATAGGAAGAACTTCTCTGATACCACTATTGTCACGCCTCAAAATTGGCACCCTTAACTAAGGAGGCACGGGAGAACCAGCTCATAACCTTATACTTCCCATGCATAACTCTATGAAAACCTAAAATTTGAACAGCATCATGTCGCATATAAAAGAAAATAATCACCTGTATAAGCTTGAGCACATATATATATGTATATATAATACTTGGCCGTTGGAGCTATCACATCTATTAACAAAACACCACCTTGACTGTACATTAGGTCTACAAAGCCTCTAGACAATACACAGAGTTTAACTAAGGTCGGGACATACCTCGCCATATAACTAACTTCTATAAAATACCAAAAGTGACTGGATATGACACGAAAAGCCCCGAAGCAAACTGGAGCTCACCAGAAGCAGCTGGATATCCTGGCTCCTACTTGTGCGATATATGAGCTGAGGTACCTATGCCTGCAACATAAAATTTAGGTCCCCCATGGGGGACATCAGTACAAAATATGTATTGAGTATGTAAAGCTGTAGATAATCAGATATGATATAGGAGCTCAATAGAAATCAGAAACAAGTGAATAAATCATAATAGGAGTGGACCATACTTACTAGAACTTATGACAACCTGTACATTGTATTTATTCAATTACTTTACCTTTGTTCTTATCATCTTTGTAATCATTACTGTACTATACTGTGACCATTAGGCTGCCTCCAGTACATATCAACTAGGATCGACCCATGATAGGCTTAT
>NC_061120.1:141092953-141128623 GCF_002878395.1 Capsicum annuum | reverse complement strand
CTTAGAATGAGCATCAATTTGATGCTCTTGTCCATATATCAGCAGCTAGGATTGCAATCCCCAAGCTGACATCCATTCAGTTATTAATGGTTGTCCATTTGGTTAAATAGCTTGTTAGAATTATTTATGACGTATTGGTGAAAATAGAAAATTTCATATTTCCAGCAGATTTGTGATTCTTGATTGGAGGTCGACTTTGAAGTACTTATAATCTTAGATAGACCATTTCTAGCCACCAAAAGAGTGTTGGTAGATATGGAAAGAAACGAGCTTAAATTCAGGCTCAATGATGAAGAGGTAAAGTTCTATGTTTGTAAATCAATGAAGAAACTCAGAGATTTGAGTGTTGTGTATATTATTGATATTATGGAAGAAAGTGAGGCCTGTTATAGAGAAATTTGCGGTTGAAACTTTGGCAACAGTGTTGATAAATTTCGACAGCAATGACATTGAGAAGTATGATGAGATAGTTTGTGCATTAATAGGGATGGGCTCATATTTATATTCTCTGTAGAAGTTGTACCTGGACTTGAAAAATAGGCCAACACCTCTAGAAAATTCATCTATTGATGAACCACCAGTGCTAGAGTTGAAGGAATCGCCAGGCCACTTGAGATACATGTTTTAGGGGGAAATATACTTTGCTAGCAATTGTTATGGTAGATTTGGTTAAACAACAAGTAAAAGCTCTTGTATCGATATTAAGAAGACGTAAAAAGGATATTGTTGGACTATCATAGACATCATTGGCATCCCACTAGGTATTTGTACTCACAAGATTCAGCTACAGGAAAACCGCACTCCCTCTATTCAACATCAGCGCAGTCTTAACCCAATATTGTAGGAGGTGGTAAAGAAAGAGATAATAAAGTGGATCAATGCATGAGTGGTTTACCCAATCTTTGACAATAAGTGGGCAAGCCTAGTCCAGTGTATCCTTAAAAAGGGAGGTATGACTATGGTGGCTAATGAGAAACTGAGTAGATTTTACATAGGTCAGTCACGGGGTGGAAAGTATGTATAGATTATAGAGAACTAAACTTTTGGACACTTTGAGATTATTCCCCAATGCCCTGTAGGGACCAAATGCTGGATCAATTAGCATAAAATGGTTGGTATTGCTTCTTGGATGGCTATTCAAGACACAAAAAAATATCCATTGCACCCGAGGACCAAGAAAAGACAATATTCACATGTCCTTACGGTACCTTTGCCTTCAAGCAGAGTCCTTTTGGGTTATGTAATGCACCAGCTACTTTCTATTCTCAGATGTGGTGGAGGACACTTTAGAGGTGTTTATGGATGATTTTTCTATTATAGGTGATTCATTTGACGATTATTTGATGAACTTGAGCAATGTTTTGCAATGTTGTGAAGAGTCCAACCTTGTCCTCAACTGGGAAAAATGTCACTTTTATATGAAGGAGGGCATAGTATTAGGGCACAAGATCTTAGCTAAAAGAATCAAAGTTAACCATGCCAAAATTGAGGTAATTGAAAAGCTACTCCCATCAATTTTGGTGAAGGGTGTTCATAGTTTTCTGGGTCATGTGGGATTCCATAGGAGGTTTATTAAAGACTTCTACAAAATTGCCAATCCTTTGTGCAAATTATTAGAGAATGAGATCAAATTTTTGTTGAGTGATAAGTGACTGAAGGCCTTCCAGTGCCTTAACGGGAAGTTGGTGGTTGCCCCCATTATTATTGTGTCGGTCCAAAGCATTTGAAGTGATGTGTGATTTCAGCGGAGTTGCATTTAGGGTTGTTCTCAGAAAAAAAAGGTGCAAAATCTTTCACCATATTTACCATGCAAGCAAGGCATTGAATAGAGCTCAAAACTATACTATTACAGAGCAAGATCTCCTTACTTTTGTTTACACCTTTGTGAAATTTAGGGCATACTTGCTTGGAACTAAAGTTGTCATTCACCCTGATCGTTCGGCATTGAGATACTTCATGGCAAAGAAATATATCAAATCTAGGTTGATAAGATAACTGTTGTTGCTACAGGAATTTGACTTTGAAGTCAGGGATAAAAAATGTTTTAAAAATCAGGTAGTGTACCATCTATCCAGATTGGAATAAAGGGAAAAAGTAGTATGAGTTAGCAATTGATAATTCATTCTCGAATAAACTCAGCTACCCTTGACTTCATACATTGGTATGCAGATTTTGCCAACTATTTGGTAAGTGACATCATCCCAGAAGATCTAAACTTTCAGCAGAGAAAGAAGTTTCTTCATGATGTGAAAAATTATTTCTGGGATGAGCCTTACCTATTTAGATGGTCTACGGATAATACTATTCGGAGATGTGTGCTGAAGGTGGAAATGCTGAATATTTTACAGGTTTTTTATTCATCTCTAGTGGGAGGACATCATTTGGGTGATGGAACAACAAGGAACATTTTTCAAAGGGGGCCCACTATTCATAAGGATGCATACGATTTTGTTAAAACTTGTGATCAATGTCAGCGACAAAGATCAATTTCTAGTCATTTAGAGATACCTATGATCATAATGTTGGAGGTTGAATTATTTGACTTATAGGGAATTGATTTTATGGTCTCCTTTGTGAGTTCTTATAGTAACAAGTACATTTTGGTTGTTGTGGACTATGTGTCTAAATGGGCGTAAGTTATGGCACTGGCAAACAATGAAGGCAAAAGTGTGGTGGCGTTCTTGAAAAAGAACATTTTCTCTCATTTTGGTAATCCTTCACAATCATAAATGGTAGGGGTTCCCACTTCTTTAACAAGATATTCCCACTGCATTAGCAAAGTATAGTGTAAAATAACACACGGTGGACACCCCTTATCATCTTCAAATCAGTGGGCAAGTGGAAGTGTTTACTAAAGAGATTAAGATGATATTGACTAGATCGGTTAATACAAATTGGAGTGATTGGTCACAAAAGCTTGATGATGCTCTTTGGGCTTACCGCACTACCTTTAAGACACCAATAGGTATGTCCTCCTACCAACTAGTCTTTGATAAAGTATGTCACTTACCCTGTGGAGCTTGAGCATAAAGCCTTGTGGGCTCTTAAAAAGTTGAACTTGATCTGAAAAGATGCAACTGATATGAGGTTGGACTAGCTAAATGAGATAGATGAATTCTATCTCCGTGCGTATTAGAGATCTAATCTCTATAAGGAGAGAATAAAGTTGTACCATGACAGAAAGATTGAAAAGAAAGAGTTCCAAATGGGTGACTTGGTACTTCTATTTATTTCAAGGTTTAAATTGTTTTTGGGGAAGATGAAGTCAAAGTGGTTCGAACCCTTCAAGGTAACTGAAGTCTTTTCAGCCGGAGTGGAGGAATTAGAAAATAGGGAAGGAAAATTTTTCAAGGTCAATGGGCAACGAGTGAAATAAGATGTTGGCCACCAAGAAGAGGCGAAGCTAGTAACATTGGTGTATCTTGACGAAGTCTGAGTAGTCAAGATACTTAATTCACGTCACGATGTTAAATTAGGCGCTACTGGAAGGCAACCCACAATGTGTCGTAAACTCATGTACTATAGTGTTTTGTCATTGAGTGTGTTTAATTTATGTGCTTAGTGTGCATGGATTTATAAAATAGGAGATTTTGGACAATATTTTTAGTTGACGGGTAGACTGACGGACCGTCGCAAGGCTAACAGACCCTTCCTTGAAGTCGTCACATAAAGACTAACATGCATCCATTCTGGATAAGGTATGACAGCCACCACGACAAACCATCACAGAGTTGGTAGACTATCAGTCTCAATCATCAGATGAAGGCAAAAATGAATCTATTTTAGATAATACCTAACGACTAAAGAAATGAATCTATGCAAGTCTGACGAAACGTCCCTTGAATCATCAATGAAAATTCACTGAAAGGTCACACTGGAGAGGCCCAACGATCAAATAATGAACCATCGACCTACTGACAAACCATCGTATGAACCGTCGCAGGTAAGGCTTTTTAATCCTCCCCATTTTATTTAAAACCAACCCAGCCCACAATAACCTAACACCTATTTCAACTTAAAACCAACCCATTACTTGATCCAACCCTTATCCACTTTTAATTTAATTAATACCGACATTATCCATTACCTTTTCCACTTTACCTTCTTCAAAGATTGAAACTCCCACATTCACAACTCATAAATCACATTCATCGCTCATTAACATTACTATTCATCACACCTCTCTATTTAAACCACCCTCTAGCATAGTCATATTCGTCAGTAGGAATAGATCATCCAATATTTGCCCTACTTTGATATCTTTAAGCTTTAACACTTTGTACTAACAAATTTTCATCTTTCATCGACATTCAATAACTCAAGTATGTTTAATTTCCCATTTAATTTTAGTCTAGTTTGTGTCTTTATTTTTCATTTTATTAGACCAATACAACTACCAAGTGTTGTAAACATGTAAACGGGTAGCTGTATTATGTCGAGATTCATACTTTGCATATTGTGGTGTGGTAACCTCAGGAGCGGCGTCTGAATAAACCTATGGATGGTAAAAATGTGTTTTTACTTGATTAAATTTGAGAAAATTCCATCTCATTCAAACATTGTTCAGGTAAAAAGGTTACTTACCAAGTGCTCAACAAAATGCCTAAAAAGGGTGTTGAAACTAATTACATTGGAAGACTTAGCTGACTGACCATCGCATTTATAATGAGCCATCAAGCCAATCATCGGTACGCAAATTGATTTGGCCTATTCCGGTCAAGGTTTGATGGTTTTACCGACTCACCATCTCTTGTGTGATGGCCGTCAAGCCAACCGTCACCAAACGCATTAACATAACCAAATATGCTTAAAAACTGAAGGTTGAGCTGACGAACCATCAGTCAGACGATGACCCATTAGGAGAAACATCACGAGGCACATAAGTTTTTAAAAACAAACTATTTAAGCACTGACGATTGGGTTGATGTGACATCACCCAACCTGTCATGCCTAACCAGATCCTAAATGTCAATCATTTTCCTAATTTGTTATTTTTTTACTATGACTAACTAGTCCCTACCATAGGTATGATGCCTCAAAAGCTACAAGGAGATGTGGGTCTAGAATAAGGCAAGCTTAAGAAACCTCTACTTTAAGACTTTGAGATGAGCCAGAAGTTAGAGTCTGAGGAAGCTAAGGCCCCAGCCTATAACACCATACAAAGTGGAAAAACTATAACCAGTTCTCCCACTCGAAAGATGGGGATGGTTCGTTAAGTGTTGATTTGAGTAGTGACAGGGAAAGCAATGATAATTCAAGCTCTAGCCTAAGTGTGAAGAGTTAAAATGGGGACCCTATTAGTCCGTAGAAGGAACCTGAGAAAGAAGAGGGTGATGTCATCCATAGAAAAGATACAGAGGTTAGAGAATCTATTAGATGAAGGGATGAAGGTGCTAAAAAGAACTATTTTGATGGTCTTCAACTAACCTACTCTAGAAGCATGAAGAGACCAATTGCTGAGGAATGGCAAATAATGACGATGGATCTATCGGAATATCCTGACATTAAAAAGCAGTTCAATGATTATGGGCTAAGTTATTTGAGCACACCACCAAGTTCTTACTACCCCACTATTGTCGTAGAATTCTTTGCCAATTATTTAGCTATCCTAGAGAAAGAATGCCCAAAGGGGCAAAAGGTTTCTTATTGCAAAGTAGGACTAGAATTCTAGTTCGGAGAGTCTTAGTGGACATCTCAGATCATACTATTAATAGAATCTTATTCGGTTAATTATACACTGCCCCTACTATCAATCCAGATCTTGAGTATCAAATTACTAATGCCTCTACACAACGACCATGGCTTACTCGAGTTTTGACACACAATGGAGAACTATCATGGCTGAATAATAGAAAATATATAGCCAAGTCCTCATTAAGCTTCAAATAAAAGTTTTAATAGGCTATAGTTAGGATTCGACTTATGTCTACTAGTGGTAATGCGAACCTGGATGCATAGAGAATTATCATGTATTGGAGAGGTCGAAGATTAATTTTAGCCATGTGATTAGTGATGAGTTGTTCATTAGGGCAGATAAGATAGCTAGTGTGCTGCCTTTTCCATGTCTCATATGGAATTATGCCATCTAGTGAAGGTTCCTATCATTAATGGAGTGGATAATGAAATTAGGGAGACATTGAAAAAATGCGAGATAAGATAAAATTTAAGTTAAGGGTTCACAAACCACAATCATTCGAGCCCCAATCTTACACTACTCCAGAAATACCAAATATCCCCACGGGTATGCCATTACCTCTTATTATTATTGATTTATATAATAATTTCATAGCATCTGCGGCTATGCTCCTACAACCCCGACTACTGAGACTATTGAGATTGCATTCATGCCACCTGTTTACTTGGAGCATAGATTCACACTAGAGAATTTTGTATAGGTGGTCAAAGCATAAAAGAAATTTGAAGGTAGTTAAATGCATGGGCCATGGAATTTAAATCGTTCGTGGATAGAATTATCGTGGAGGCTTTGAAGTCATATAAGTATTTATATTCTCATAGATGATATAGATGAGAGAGTAAACAATAGGTTGCAATAACTTTTAATTTCAGATTTAGCTAAGTTCACGACCAAACTGAAACATCCGATCATGGCATATTTAATCCAAAAATAGTGGATTTAAAGGATGATGATGACATAGATGATCTGATGGGGCAGCCATTGAAAGATAAAGGCAAGGCAGTAAGTGAGCGTAGAGAAAAGAAGAAGTAGATACACTACTTGTTACCCACAGTTATTTAGCCAGGGTTTAAAAAATTGTGATAAATTTAACAAAAATAATAAAAATTAGCCACGTTTAAAGGATTGGTACTAAAATACCGTGGCAAAAATGAGGCAGGAACATAAATTTCACTCCTTCCCATTCTTTTTCATTTCCCCCCATTTATTTAGGTTGAGATAATTTTTATTTTTGATTTTATATTGTCTCTCTCAACAAAAGTACCTTTACCAAAGCAAAATTGAGGAAAAAATTTACAGCAGCCAAAACTTTCTACAAACCTCCGATTAATTCCCCGTTTCAAAGTTCAATTATTTCGAATTGCAGCAGAAAATGGTCATTTTTAGGTAATAAATCTCTGCTATTCAGATTTTCAGGTCATAAATTTTGTTAAATTGATAATGTGTAGTGTTTCGATTTGTGCAAAATTTCTTTCACCTTTTTGTTCGATTGTTAATAATTGTTGATTTGTGGGTATTGTTTTCAATTTATTTGAATAATTGGTATTATAGTCTAAGTACTTCCCTGTAAACCAAGGGTTTTAAGCAAAGAGTACATAAGTGGCCCAAATAGTTGGATTATATAGGATCTTAAGATTTTGATGAGGTCCTATTCAAATCAATGTCGGAATTCATTTTTTATTTTAGTTATCTTATTTATATCTAGTTTTACCTTTGTGCTGCTGATTGTTTTCCATGACTATGCAACCTTGAAGTGTATATTGCAAATCTAGCAGCCATGAATGGAAATAATTTGCATGTTTTACTAGTTCATTGATATATTCAAGTGGCAGTTTTGCATTGTCAGTCTGTAATATTGCATGAATATGTCTAAAGAATTTGATTATAACAATTGGCATGAAAATTCCATAATCGTTTTTCTGTGTTCAGGAAATAAAGTTCGAACCAATTGTCATGTGTGATAACATTGACGAGAAATCCACTTTTCAATCAAGCCAGGAATGTCCAAATCACACCATAATGTGTATAGTACGCCAGTATACACTTCTTATGATGATTCTTTGTTCTTTTTCTGTGAAGCTTGAGGATGGGGATATAATATGCTTTCAAAAATTTCTAAAGGCTGAAAGTCAACAACAATTTTGTTATCCCGATGTTCCTTCATTCCTGGAGTATGTTCACGATTGCCAGGTATTTTATGTGGTTTGTTGTTGTTGTTGCTGTATTGTATTATTTCATTTGCTGTTTTTTATTTTTTTAAAAAAAATTCCAGAAAAACCGGCCACAAGTGGTTGTTGGTATTGTGTTCATTTAAGAAAACAAATGTTTTTGGAAAGAAATTTTTCTTTCTATTATCTTCCTATTCATTCAATTTCTTTGTTTCCTTAGGGTTTTTTGGTCTGCTAATAGTATTGAGAGATCTTTAGTTGTTGATTGTTGGTATTGTGTTCATTTTTAGTGTTTGGTGTATTAAAATTGAAAATAGTTTCTTTCTTCATTAGATATCCTCTTATATCATATGTAGGTATTAGTTAATAGCTTAAGTTTGTTCAGCTACGAACCTTTTCTGGTTGTGAAAAATAGGTGCTAACAGGAAAATTCACTTGCTTCACTCTATGAGAATTCCTCTCCTCTTTGTCAGATATTACTTTTGAAAGTGTGCTAAATAGGAAAATTAAATTATATGGAATGAGAATCACACTTTATGAAATCCTTTCTAAGATTCAAAGCTTATGTACAAGTGCATTACGAATACTTTCTGATTTATAAAGTCATAATAAAAGAAATTTGATGTTGTGGAATAGGAGGGTTGAGAGTTCATGTTGAAGAAATGTCAAGAATCATTCAATACCTTTCACTGTAATGTGGAAGTATATTGAACCTAAGAGACAAGATTTGGTATTCCAATGAATCATAGTTTACTTGGAATGATTCTTACGTGTTAGCTTCTTTTTATGCCATGGCAACAAATACAAGTTTTAAATTTATATCTATTCATCTCCTTTGTTTGTTTGAAATTACGGGTTAACTTATTATTGACTAAATGGATGAACGATTTGGAGAAGATATTTTACAGTAATATTGTTGCTTAAGATTCTGCCATGATTCTTGAAGCTAAACAGGATGAGTTGGAAAATGTAGTAGGGAGGTAACGTATCTGAATTTGGGATTAAGCTTCCGCTGCAAGATCTACAGAGCAACCGTTTTGTACTGTTTGTCTTGGTATTTTACCTAATATAGTTTCAAAATGCTTTATTCTATTTTGGAAATGACATCATTTTGGAGCTTACTTATTCAACCACTGATCACATCAAAAGTTAGGCCTTGAGAATGTCATATTAGCTTTCTTTATCATATAGCTGGATAATATGATCTTTGAAGATCTTAGAGATAAGTTTTTTGTTAGTCACCTGTATCTTTTAGTTAAATATAGAGTTCTAGTATGGCCTGCGTACTCTTTATCCTCCCAGACCTCACTATGTGGGAATACACTGGCTACATTGTTGTTGTTGTGTTGGGACTCTTTATGGTCCTTAAATTTTTGATATATTTTGTTTTCCTTTTTCGATAATTGGGTGATTCCGAGTATAATTTTATCAATCATATCTAACCTTTATACTATTAGTTTTAAAGGAGTCACTAGAAATGAAGTTAAAGATGACAAAAAAATGAATCAAACGGCTAGCATATGTTTGAAGCAAAACCAAAGCAACTCCCCTTCTAAATAAGAACCTGAGTTCTCTTACTCTTTTTATTTCTTTCATTATTCTGCAAACACTCTGCGCTCTCCTTCTTGTAAGATCTGTTGTGTCTTTTTTTGTAGTTAATCTATTGCTTATCAATGATTGCTGCCCTCAGTAGTTTATGTTGCTCGGCATGCGCTGCATTGCAGTCCTTTTCGAAACGAGGTGTTGGATCTGCATATTAATCTTTTCAGATTCTCAACTACTGTGAGTACAACAAAATTTGGTCATTGTAATTCCAGTGTTCTTTTCCACAATTTTTTTCAATATATTTATATTTTGTAATTGTTTTTGTACCAGATATTATGCTAAATTAAGTTGCTGGTTAGCTATCACATAGAGGCAAATCACAAGTTAAAGGTGATTTACAAGTATTCAAGTTCTCATAGAGATGTTGCACTAAAACCTTTAGTCATTTTTCTGTTGGCTCTTCATGAATACATTAGTAATGAATTGCCTACTTTCAACTTATATTCTTTTTAGCCTTTAGTATATTTGGAATTACAACATATCTAGTACTTAAATTTTTTGCATTCCATTATACAACCATTATTGTAGTATCTTTTGTGAATATTCAAGGCGTGAAACTTATATTTTGTTAGTAAATCATTGTAAACTTTGATTATTATAACAATGATTTGTATATTATGTGAGTGAATTAGTGAATGTATATCAACTAAATGTATATCAACTAAATGTATTGGTACCAAGATTTGTGAGAAATAATTATATTTTTAAAAAAAAATTGTGTAATTTAGCCACGGTTTGAACCATGGCTAACATAATAGATGAATTAATTATGTCTTAAAGTAGACACGGTTTTGATGTGGTTATTTAAAAATTTCAAATATATATATTTTTTATTTAACTCAAATTTACCAATGGGAGAACCGTGGCTATTCACACACTAAACCGTGGCTAACGAAATGTTACCACGGAGGCTAAAATTGTGGTTAATTTCGTTTCCACGCCCCTTATGCACACGTTAGTGACCGTGGCTAATGAAACATGGCTAAGACTACTTAGCCACGATTTTGGTATCATTTAGCCACGATTTTGACCGTGGCTAAACAATGTATTTTTTGTAATGATAAAGAGAAAGCACAAAAATAAAACTGATGAAGAGAGAGAGAGTATTGAGAAAAGCATTGAAGCAATCATAGAAGGATGAGGAAGCTAGGATAAAGAAACCGATGAATGAGGTCGTGGGTGTGTCTACTAGTTTAGTAAATGTAAGTGGATCCACACTACTAGTGTTCCCAATGCCTACTCTTATGTATGATGAAGTCGCTAATTTGAGCACCTTAATCACTGTTGAGGCCACTATTGCAAAACCCGAGGCTAACCAGGCGTCTAAATACTTTCCAAACTCCCAAGCATAAGGGCATTACAAGTATTCTATCCCTTGTACATTTACTATTGATGCATTGAGGATAACACATTTTTTCTTTTGGTGGTATTGCGTACTTGTTAGTCTGTCTCGATGAGGGTTTTAATTTTCTGTGTTCTTTTTCCTAGTGTGCTATCTAGTAGAACCGACGTGTGTAGGATTTCTTTTTGCTTTTTTTATTATGATGTTTTTATTTATTTATTGTGCTTGCAAAAGAAGAAAATAAATATAGTTGTTATTATTTTGAATATAAAAAATGAGGACCCTCTAAAATATTGTACTTGTGCCTATGGTTCTATTTTGATAATTAACTGAGTGGATCTGTACTTGGCATTAGTAGTCTCTAAATAGAGTTATGCATGCTTAAGCTCGAGTACAAATTTGATAATTTATGGCAAGAGTGTTATTTAATGGTATATGTGTGTGAGGATTTTGTTTTAATACTTACATTATATATGCATCTAGAACTTGCCCAGTCCATTTTGTTAGGCGATAAGTTGGTTGTATAGGAAGGGATCACATATCTTGTTTGAACTTAGTCCACTTTGACTAAAAGAACTTCCCAGATGATGCATATAAATCCTCTTGATCCTTGTTTTGAGTTGTATAACTTCTTTATTTAACAACTTCTAACCTTCTATTCTCTATTGTTTAACCAATATTTAGGCCCTAGTTCCTCCTTGGATATCATGCACCTCAACTCAAGCAAATTGCCTAAGTTGAGGATGGCTACTGTAGAAAGGTTTGATGAGTGAAGACGGGAATAAAGAAAGTGGTAGTGAATCAAAAAAAACCTTGAACTGCACACAAATAAGGAAGAATCTATGAATAAAATGGATAATATAAGAAAGATAAAAAAATGAAAGAGAATGAAAAATCCTTTAATTGTAGTGCACTCAGCAATAGGGATTTGTTAAAGAAATTAGGTGAATAAGGGTAGAATTATAAAACAAGTGGACTTGTGGAACAATGTATATCAAGAAGGGCTGAGTCACCATTTCTAAATATATCTTACCTGTATCCAAGCCTTCATTACAAGTAGAATAAATTCTTGTAATGATCCTTTTAAACCATCTGTAGAGCCTTTAGAATGGTAAGGTAAAGCTTATGGTATTGTATATGCATTGTTTGAAGTTTGTTGAGAGAGTGAGATATTTGAATTATTGTCCCTGATTTAATTTTGTATGTGTAAAAGGGACTTTTATGTTGTGAGGACATGTGGATGATACTTACTACTTTTAGTTATTAGATTAGGTATCTTCAATGTATGTAATGAAACTTATTTATAATGTAATTCCAAGCGTGGTCCCTACCAGTTGGTTGATAAATAATAGATGCATATGTTGCTAAGTGAGTCGTGGGTCTATTTTGTTATCCAGTGACTACTTATTCTTTTAAATCTAGATGTTAGCATGATATTATGTTGTTTAAGTTACTTAAGGACTAGCGAACGTCCTAAGTTGAGGGTGTTGATTTACTGGCTTACAACGTTACATTTTGCATCTTTATCTAAGGATAATTGCATGATTTCAAGCAACCGTTGATGTTTTTCATGTGTTTTGTGTTTACTTTCAAAAATCAATTCCAATGACAAAAAAAGAAGGAACTTTGTACTCACGTATAATATAACGGTTCCCTTGACTAACCGTCAGTAACCTGGAGGGACAATGCATCTTTCTTTAAGCTAAGATAGAAAGGTTGGAATGCTAAAGCTGGGTGACGGCCATGATGACGGGCCGTCAGGGCCTCAATGGACCATCACCTCTACCCGTCGCACTCGAAATAGAATCACTCAGGAGGTTAAGGCATGCGATATTCTAGTTGATGGACTTTTAGGTCCTCAATGGACCATCGCCATAGCCATCAACACCTAAAAAAAGATGACTTAAGCTCCGATGACAATTCAGGCGATGAATCATCACCCTTCTGATGACCTGTCATATGACTCATCAAGGGTAAAGCGATAATTTGAATTTGAATTTAAAATTTTTAATTTATAGGAGCCTATAAATACCTAGTCTAGGGTTTAAAATAGGCATATTTCATACTGATATATTTTGTAACATATTTTTTCTCTGTGAAACAACATTTATAGGGCAAAAACACAAGATTATTGAATTTGATCATTGATTTGAATTCTGAATTTCTATATTTTAAGATCTACTCTTTATATTATGAAATTTAGTTATTTCGTCTCTTTTCTCGTCATGAGTGGCTAAAAACCTTATGACTATGATTATGAGATCTTGGTGGAAAATTACTTCTAGGGTTCATGTGTTGCTAAAATTGTATTTACATTGTGATTATATTGCTAATCTCTTCGGTTTAACGGATTTATAATGGTTGTAAACATTAGAACAAGTCCTTAACTTGTTGAATAAATAAGTAATTATCAATAAAAGAGTTTATTGAGAAAAATTCAGAGCTTCTAACCTCTGAATAAAGGTTAAGATTTAACAAGATTAACCACTTGAGGATTAAATTGAATTAGCACCTTATCACTTTGAGTTCAGAAGAATTAAAGTGAAAATCATCTATGTAGGTTGAAAAACACTTAGGTGAATAGTTGAAATCGATCACTTTATAATTACATATGTTGTTGCAAAATTATATTTCTACATGATCCAAAATTGATGAAAACCAAGGTGAACACAATCCTAGTCTATTTTCTCTCCATTGATTTGTACGATGCAACACTGTTTATTCCTGTTTAATATAAAAAAAAACATTAATCATTTATTGTTCACAACAAAACCCCTTATTTTATGAAAATTATCAACTAATCATCATTTAAACTACATACAACTTAGTTAACACCTTATTCTCTATGGGATTCGCCTCCAACCTCTATTAGGTTATATATTTGATAGAGATCACTTACACTTATTAAAAGGGATTTATAGTTTGAGCGTATCAGCTACTGCAATTCCATGTTTGACATCTTAGTATTCATTAAGTATTGTGTCAACTGTTTAAAATTAGAAAGTTCCATAACTATTCTACTTCATGTGTTAGAAGCTTAGATCACTCATTAAGCTCTAGCGGCCTAGGTTCATTTTTGCAAGTGTCTCTTATTCTTATATCATTATTATTGTTATTTGTATAAACATATCCATGCCATGGGATTTGTATTAAATTTATTTATTTTGCTTAAAGGTTGTATAAATATTTGAACATTAAATTGGATAAGAGTCTGCAATTTGGCAAGCATGCCTAACCATCTTGATCTCTTTTTAAATACAAATTTTGCTTCTTTCCTAGCACAAAATACCTTCTTACCTATATCTTCTTATTCGTTTCCTCAACAAAAATCTATGACACACTTCAATCTTGGTACTTTGAAAAATATGGTAATACATGATGGGGAGTCACCCACACTACAATAAAAGTTTCTTGACATAAAAAAGAGGTTTGATTAATGTCTACATTCCAAAGGCAATCATGACTTGAGGTATGATAAATCGTGTTTACATATAATGTTTCAAAATTTAATGTGTTTGATAAGCATGGAGACCCGATCACGTATCTAAAGGACTATTATGGAAGATAAGTTGGCTTAGGGCATAATGAAGCTATCTTAATGAGATTTTTTATTTAGAGCTTATCAGGAATAACACTCACTTGGACGTCAAGATTTGTACGTCAATCAAGATTTTGACACGTGACATACATAGAAAGACATGGCTCAAGACTTTGTGAGACAATATAAGTTTAGTATCAAAGTTGATCCGACGATGCTGGACTTGCTTGAAGTAAAGAGAATAACTCATGAATCTTTTGAGGATTATGCAACATGATAAAGATCGAGGGCTTCGAAAATACGTCCTTCTACACTTGAAGAAAAGTTGGTTCAAACTATCAAGTTACTAGATGGTATATACTATCAAAAATTATTCAGCTTATGTATTCAAAGCTTTGACGATCTAATTCTAATTGGAAAAAGATTAAAATATGGATTCGAACAAGAAGAGTTATTAATTTTCTACAATATAAGCTATTTTTCAAGCATTCAAAGAATACTGAAAGAAGAAGAATAAGAAGATATCTCAATCATCCCACCTCAAGAACAAAAATATCAAAATATGCAACAAGCATATGTTGTTTTTGACACCTACAACCCATAAGGTTTGAATATCCAAATTCACACCAACATGATTCTCAATGATAACTTATCCAATATCATCCAATTCTCATCAATCAAAGATAATGAAAACTCATACTTTTAGCCCTTTAACTAAATCTTTGGCTAGCATATTCTAAAGACTGTGGTCTTAAGGAGTTTTGAAACCAAGAAAAAAATGGATCTCTAAGTAAACATCTTTGAATTTTGATCAATTCAAAAGGTGTGCATTTCATTCATATATCCAAGGTTATGATATTGAGGAATGCTCAACATTGAGGTACAAGATACAAGATTGGATTGAGAAAGATAAGATCATGGTACAACAGGGGCCACTAAGCAGCATCTATGATACTACAGGCATAATTATTGTCCAAGGTAATTTGATAGAGATCGCCCCGAAATATTTCACAAGGAAGCGTAAAGCACATCAAAGTAACTAAGAAGTACAAAACCATCATAAGAAAAGTACCAATTCTCTTTCCAATCAATAAAGTTTTTCCTTTGTACTCATGAACTATGTTTGCCCTGACTTCCGTTTGGATACGTAGGCAACCCACTCACAGGTTCAGTCTCAATCTAATAATATTTTTTTTTCCTTCATATTCAAATCATGTTAGCTTTTTTATAAGATTCTATTCAACAAATCTAAGTTATTTTGACCTATTTCATGACTTCAAATGACAATTACAGATTTGAAGTTAAACATTGATATTTGAATACAAGACAATTGTTTCTTTTGAACTAATATTTACTTTGAGTGATGCAGGAATATAAGATGTCACAAATAAAATTGGGATAGAATTTTTGAGATTATCTTAAAACTATACCTGCAGATAATATTTCAATTCACAAGAAATTGCAAAACATATTCTAAACTGGGCAAAAATGTTTGAGAGGTCCTAAAAAATTTCATCGCAATGACATGACAATGATAATAAGTTACAAAAAATACAAGGGACACTAGATTCATCCACATAAAATAGGATATATATATATCATATTCATTTATCCGAAAATTGGATATGTTGGGTTCATTTGTCCTAATATAGGATATAACGGGTTCATCCGTCCTAAAATAGGATATACCGGATTCATCCATCCTAAAATAGATATGTCAGGATCATCCGTCCTAAAATAGGATAAGTCAGGTTCATCCTCCCTAATTAGAATATGCAGGGTTTATCCGCTCTAAAATAGGATATGTCAGGATCATCCATCCTAAAATAAGATATGTCGGGTTCATCCCTCCTAAAATAGGATATGTCGGTTCATCCACCCTATAATAGAATATGCCAAGTTTATTCACCCTAAAATAATATATATCGTGATCATTCATCCTAAAATAGGATATGTCAGGTTCATCTTCCCTGAAATAGGACATGTCAGGTTCGTCTACCCTAAAACTGGATATACCGAGTTCGTTTGCCTAAAATAGGATATATTGGGTTCGCCTGCCCTATAATAGGACATACCGAGCTCGCCCAACCAAAAATAAGCCAATTAGGATCATTCGTCCTAACTAGGGGTAATTGATTTTCTAGGCATGTAGTAAACGTGATCAAACTCTCCTTAAAAGTTGAAACGGGGTAGACTTTTGAGGTTCCTAAAAAAATTTTAGCAACACGCACAACGTCAAACAAATACATTTTCTTACCTCCTCTCATTATTATTGTTATCTAATATTATCACTTTTATGACAATATTTAGTCTTTTCTATGCTTAAGAGCTAACCATTTTATCTAGTTGTGTTAGAAGCTACAGGTAAGCCTCAAAAGCATAACAAAAGATGTTTGAGAATCATTCTCCTCACGTTTTTGAAGTGTAATTCATTATCCCTTTATTTCGCAAACCTAATCTAAATAGTATACACATTCTACTTTTGTTACATAACTCATACGCATACCTTGTCAACTCATGTTATCTTTATTAAAATTCTACATTCTTCAATTTTCTTTAGGAATCCCATCTACATGTAGAAATACACACGGCCTGATTCTCGTAATACTGAGATATGTAGGCAACTTAAAATCAAAGTCTCAGTTACATTATTCTAATAGCCACTCTCTTTTTGTCGATCTCAGCAAACCATCCTCTCAGTTGGACAAAATTGGTTATTATGTTAACATTCGCTGCTCGATAATTTCTTCTCTCATTTTCAAGCAATGAAGAGACAGTTGTTGACACCCAATATTCACCCCCTGATATTTTGTCCAGGATGTAATTTTACAAAAACATTATTGGTTCTGGGTATTAATATTTTTTTACTTATTATTTGTATCAGATAAACCTTGATGTGTCGCATGGATGATTTCTAAATATACAATCTAGTTTATTATTTAATTTTATATTTTATACAGTATATATAATTTATTAATTTAAATATAATATTTTTACATTTTTTTATAATATTTATTAAATAACTTCCATAAATATGCATACTTATAATTTACAAACACATTGGCTATCATCATCATTATTATTATTATTAGAGAAAATGGTCAAAAGTCCCCCCAATCTTTACATCAAATCCCAACTACACACCTATACTTCACGGGGTTCCTATCACCCCTCTGAACTATTTAAAAATGATATTATTACCTCCCTAAATGCTTAAGTGGCAAAATGAGTGTATCTCACTCTCCTTGAGAGAGCGAGCATCGAAAATAAAATTAAAAATTTTATTTTCACATTTCTTTTATATATATATGTGTGTGTGTGTGTGTGTGTATTTTTGATTTTTTTCTTTATTTATTTTTTTCCCTTATTCCTCTTCTTCTCTCCATTTTCATCTTCCTTCACCATCTTCATCTTGCTCTTTCTCATCTCCATCTTCATTTTTCTATCTCCATTTTCATCTATATCGGAAACCCAACACTTTTCTCACCATTAATTTTTTAATTACCATTTTTAGACCCACTATTTTCTCCTTTTTGTAAAGAAGGATAAACAATTCAAAATAAAATTAACATGTGTATATATGATTCCTTCATTTTCAATTTCAAATTAGATTCTAATTTTACAACTTCGAATTCAAGTGATGCTTGTCCAGTATTGTCTAACCACAATGATCTTTTTTGATTCGTCGAAAAAAAGTCAAACACGCTCTTTATATCTCCTCCTTCCAACTACTATTCCCCCTTAAATCCATAAGCACAGGTACTTTCCTCTTCTTCTTATAAAACGGCTTCCCTAATAATCCTGGAAGCAAACTCACGACTCTTTTATCAGCCAAAAACAATTCATATGAATCATACAACTCCTTCTTTTCCTCAAAAGACTTGTACTCAGACTTTAACTTGGATAACTTCATAACTTTATCAACTGGAATCCCTTCATATATTAAGCTTTTTCTTCACTGTTTCAGCATCAAGAATGATTTTTGAGTTGTGGGGTTTGTTGAAATCGTTTGTTTTAGCATCAAGAATGGATGTTGAGTTGTGGCAACTTTTGGGTTTGTCAGCAATGATAATACAAATGTTGGAGAAGTATTGAAGGGGATGGGAAAGGATGATTTTGTGAGGGATAGTGAGTTATTAGGGTGGGATTTTATTAAGGGTTAATTGAAGGTAGATGAAATTATTATCTTCTTCTGATTCTTCATGTGAGAGTGAATTGAGGCTCTGGAGTTCCATGGAATGAAGTGTTTTCCATTTGAGAAGACCGTTTAAATCGGCCTTGAAAAAATAAGGAAAAAGTAGGATAAAAATGATTTTTTTATATAAAAAAATAACAATATTACGTGGCGTTAGCTAATAGGCACGTGCAACTTACTCGATTGTACAAATCTGGGTATGAGCTTTTAGACGGGCATATATTCTATTTTTAAATAGTTCAGGGGGATCATAGAACCCCCGCAAAGTATAGGTGTGTAGTTGGGATTTGGGGTAAAGGTTGGGGGGCTTTTGGTTATTTTTTCTTTTTCTTCTTCTTATTATTATTATTTTATTACTATTGTTGTTGTTAATATTTTTATTATTATTATTATTATATTATTGCCAATGGTCTCGTATACATACATACATACACACACACATATATATATACCTATATTTGAATTTATTTCAAAAATATTTTACACGAGCTTGTTATCGATTATTGTTGTCTAAGGACTTCTACGTACCGGTACCGATCATTGAGACTTTACTAGACATCATGCTCTTACACTTATGAGACTGGTAAACCTGGCTGCTATGATACTAATTTTTCATGATCCAAAAAGGGTCATGATGACATTTATTGTGGCTCAGCCTTAATAAGTAATCCAATCACCAAACTGATAAAGGAAAAATGAAATTGGCAATAATATAAAGAAAGATGAAACTTGTAGAATCAAGTCAAGTCAATATGAAACATAATCAAAACAAAAGTCTGAAAGAAATCTTAAAGTCCCCAAAATCTGGTATCATAGTGTAAGAGCATCTAGTACATAACTGAATCTGAAAATACATATCTGCCTCTAAAAATGAAATAAAGACATAAGGTAAGATACGAGGTGGTCCAGAGTTAACTCTGAAATTCCTGGAGCACCTAGTATCTCGAACACTACTGCAATCCACATGCAGTCAGCTGCCGCATCCTGTACTCGTACTCATATTTGCACCAAAAGGGCACAGTAGTGATGAGTATGACACACTTATACTCAGTAGGTACATAGGCCGACTGAGAAAAGTAAGAAATAAAAGAAGTAAATAAAACTATGAGCATATCACCTACAAGCATAAAAGTCCCAAACGTTAGCTCACACGATCTTTAGTAATAGTTCTAATATATAAACAGAAATGAAAAAAATATAGATATATAAGAAAAATATGTTGAAACTAAACACAAGTTAAGAAAACTAAAGAAATCATGACAGATACGTATAAAATGCAATGCAATGTGGATGGGATGAATGGTGAAAGCTATTGAATGACTTTTCGTATACACCGATTGAGATCGCAGATCCCAAGTAGGACCCATGAGGGGGTTCACAACCTATATACTATATCTCATATCTCAATCTCAACTCACCTCTCTGGCTCGTGTTCACATAGAGGGCTTTCATAAAAATGTCTTATTTTTTTCAATAACAGTATTTCTCAATGGTATTAGTATCTCATAAATGTATATGTATGAAACGAGGATGCAATGCTCACAATAAAATTAATAGAATCATATTTAATCCATCCAAGTATGTGTATATATATATGTGTGGGTATGTGTAAGAGAGAGAGAGAGAGAGAAAGAAATAAAAGATCAACTCAATATGTCCACAATTCATGATTATCAACTCTAATTAGGCACTATCAGAATAAATATGCATGTAAGACATCATATTAAGCCCCAACTCAGGTATTTCTATCATGATAAAGGCAACCAATGCTCAATAAGGTCTATATTAGCAAAATAATCCCCACACGAGCATTATATCTAGAATAGAGACATCTAAACGCACAGATAAGGCCAATAATATCAAAAAATCCCCCACACGGGCAACACACAATATCAGATATCATAAGTCAACAACAACAGAGTATAAGGCCTTACACTGGCACATCACAAAAATAATAATCTCAAAATATAAATTCCATAGTTATTTTCTTCTACCCATAGCATGCTTTACTTATTTATTAACTACTCAGCTCAATCTAAAAGAAGTTAAGTCATAACCTATATTAAAATGACAAGCTTCCGGTCTAAAGTATCTAAATACATAGTCTTTCCCATACGAACAACCTCAAAATCAATTGCAATATTTAAATATAGCATTTATGCATTAAAAGTAAGCTAACGATACCCATATTACTCATATTTGGGTCGAATCTAAAATGAGTTCGAAAATAAAAAGAGAAAAACTAGAATTAGTTTTAAAAACACATTCCCTAAGGTTATAGAAGTCTACAGAAGAAAACCCACGTAAAAATGGGTCAAAATAAGGTTCAAATTAAAGAAAATCCCTTTTTAAACTTTACCGGTAAAAAATTTAGATTTTCATTTGTGAAATCATGATTTAAAGGTATTTTTGATGATATAATCGATAAAAAATAAAGAGAATAAGATTTTGGAGCTTACCTAAGCTCAAATGGTGAAGAAATCCTCAAGAGTTGCCCAAACCCGAAGCTCAAAGGTCCAAAATAAAGGAAAAATGTAAAAGTGAGTTTTTATATCGGCAATGGCCACTTAAACGGCTAATTGACCACTTAAGAAGCTAAGAGGTCACTAAAGCGGCCAAGCCACTTAGGTTGGTCATTGCTTAAGTGACGCATGGCTGCTAAATCGGCTACCTCTTAAGTGATGTCTGGATGTTAATGAGGCTACCACTTAAGCGACGCCATCCCACTAAAGTGGCTACCGCTATAACGGTCCTTGGTCTCTTAAACTGCTACACTAGATAGTAGCACAATCAGCAACTTGGCTAAAATACCAAGTCTTCAATCGGATCCTCAAAAAGAATTTCATGAACGCAGATGAACTATGCTACTAGGCTATTTTTGAAGTTCTGAACTCAATGACAACGTCAGATTTTTGAAAAAAATATTATTTTCTCTAAATTGACCCTCAAGACCCCTTTTCACTATTTTTCAAATGAAGGATCAAAATACAAGATAAAGGTTCCAAACCTAGACCAACCATTCTACTGGTCAAAATTTGATATTTTGAATCTATTGGTGTAGTCCAAATTGCCATCTGGCACTTGAATCATCAAATGTTTATCAAAGTCAATTATATTATTTCTCAAGCCTCTAACAAACTACAAACTCGTATAAATCATTTTCGATCACATCGCAAATCATTTCAATCATTCCCAAATTCCAAAATGAATATATAAAAAATATGAAGAAGGGCAAAATGGTCACAACATATAATAATGGAATTTCACAAATTCAAGTCATTACAATATGGATAAGAGCTAAGTGTCTAGTAGAGTCCTACAAACCAGTACAGAGACGTCTATATCCTATCTTTCAGAGGCTATAGGGTATTCTTAGAAAATTCTATTCTTGACACCTTCTCGTGTATCCATATTTTCATAAACCTAGTACTTTCTTTGATTTTATTCTTCCCCCAGTTGGATAGCACGAGTTATCAATAGATGTGGATGGCACTTCGACATGTGTTACTAGAGATTTATCTAAGTATCTGGCTAGCGAGTTAGAGCTTAATTTCGAAGATCTTTAGTGTCAGCTAGAGATTTGGGGCTATCCCACGCTCTAACAGAGTTTTTGACCGCCACACTCCTTTAGGATCCAGTGTTGGGAATGCCCCAGGTATGAGTTGGTTGTTCAGACAGGGTCAACTTATGTTCCTCACCATCCTAGAGCTCTTAAGGTATGATATGATTACGAGGAGGAGGATTACTTCAGTAAAGAGTGTCCTAGGCATTAATTGGTCAACTAGTTAGGAACAACTCGCATTTCTCACCGGGTTAGAGCTTTAAGGGTTTGTTACAATTGCAGAAAGATCGATCTTAGTCCAGAGATTGTCCCCGACGTGGGATTATTAGTCAGTATCGGTCTCTTATAGTTGTGATACCTTCATCTAGAGGTAGTGCTTTTGGTATTTTAGTTGGCATCAGATTCTCAATCTGAGGTCTGACGCATTCGAATTCATATTTCTTTGGTTAGTCAGGGATCATGACTCCAGATTCCATTATTATAGGTACATTTTGATTTCCATCTTTTAGTTTCTGTTTGAGTTGTGTAGGGGTTCCTTGATGTTTTTCCATTTTTAGTGCCTCTTACACCTTATGTTGTGGTTGCTATTGTTAGATTGTTATCAATTCTCACTTAATAGATGACTATACTAGTATTATCTAGTTAGAACCCCTCTTTTCTAGTTAGAATCCCTCTTTCTCTTGTCTTATTCGATGACTTAGCCAGCTAACTCAGTTGATCGATTTTCGCTCTTTTAGTGAGATGAAGTTAGTTGTTTCCCTTCTCTGTTACCAAAGTTTTCGAAGCTTCAAGGACCAAAAATGATAGCACTCTATGAAAATGAGCTATTTATATTGTTCTACGAATAGTACCTCGCGATCGCAACCCAAGCTCGTGATCACAAGGATCAGTGTTGACTTGGCCAAATAATTAGCCATTGAGTTTGCGGTCAATCTCCAATATTTGCGAAGGCTGATGACTAGGACACATCGCATTCGTGAAGGCTGATACAAGGACACATTTGCATTTGCAATGGCCCTATTGCGTTCGCGATGAAAGAGGAAAACCCGACTCAACTCTATTACTCTTCGCAATGTGGTATTAATATTAGGGGTGTGTAGGAATAGATTTAGATAAATCAAACAAAAATTGTTATTTAATTAATTGTTAAATCGATAACCTTATAAGATTATATTGAAACTATCTTTTTATCTCTAATCATATAATAGTAGCTTTAAATTTTAAATAAAAATCCTATTTTCTTTTGCCTTTTGTTGTTGTAGTCTTGGTGTTGTTGTTTTCAACTTTTCATTTTAAATTCGTTATTTTGGTGGGGTTCTACCTATCATTGCAAACTATGAACAGATATTATTTTTTTCTAAGAGATTGTTATAATGTTATTAGGTTCATGTTTGTTGCTTAGTAAGAAAGAGAATAAGTTTGTTTAGGCAATAATGTATTTGAATTTGATTGTACTTATAACTTGTATGTAAATTTAATTTTATGCATGACCGCAGTGTATATATGAAAAAAATAATAAGATAAGAAAATAGAAGAGAATTTTCTTACTGTTAAATCAAAAACCAATTAATAAAAATTTATAAAAAATATCTTATTGGTTTGGTTATCTGTTTAGCTTATTTACAAATCAAAAATTGATAGCCAGATCGATAATATACAAAATCGAATTAAATAATTTTTCTTATCAGTTAAACTGAAATCAATTAACCAAAATTCAATAACGAATATGTTATTGATTTTGTTATTATTTTAGCATATTTACGAATCAAAAATCGAGAGATCAAATAAACAATACATAGAAATTGAACCAAATCTATTGATAAGCATCGCTAATTAATATTGCATCTCCATTATTGTTAGGATTTTTGCCCTGATTTTCCTTATCCAATTTAAGTTTTACTTTTCTTGAAAAATTCTCCCTAAATACGTCTCTTTAATGACTCCATTATGGATAATATTGCGTTATGATATGAGAAGAGGGGTACTTACGATGAAAAAGAATTATATTTTTTTTTATAATAATACTTTGACCTTCTTTCAATAGAAAACTAAAAATCAGATTTGATAAGAAAATCAAAACAAAAACCATCACATGAATTGCACTAAGAATTGAACAACTTCTACTATAATCACTTTCTTCTTTTGTTTTTAATTTAATTTAATTTTCTTTTTTAAAAGATGGGTCGCCAAAGCTTTTACACTGATATTTATCTTTTTATTTTTTGGGATGAGTTATAAGGAGCTAAAAAGTATTGACATGCAAGTGATGTATATCTTTAATCTATCTATATCTATAATCTATAATCTATATCTCTCTATAATATATCTATAATCTTTATCTATAATCTATAATTTATAATCTATAACTATATATAATCTATAATCTATATCTATAATCTATAATCTATATCTATATCTATATCTATATCTATATCTATATCTATAATCTATAATACATTAAAATCTATAATCTATGATTTGAACTTTTTACCCTTCATTAAAAAGTTTCTATATCTATATCTATAATCTATAATACATTAAAATCTATAATCTATGATTTGAACTTTTTACCCTTCATTAAAAAGTTTTGTAATAGACAAAATTATCTTTTTTGTTTATTTTATTCAATTATTACATTATTATATTTATTATATTAACTAGATTCCTGAAATATAAAGGTAAAAGAATAAATTAATACAGAAAGAGACTCTAATTAAGATTTCTGCCGTTTTCTTATTTTTGGCCAAAATTGCCGTGCTCTTGTTTTTGTCAAAAAAATTTCCTTATTTTTAGCAAAATTTAGCGATATCCTAATGTAATACAAATAATGTATAATGTTTTTGAATTTTTTATGATTTTCTATATTGAAATAATAAATATACTAAAAATTAAATGCAAATTTTTTTCTTATGATGGTAAATTACTAAATTACGCCAAAAATAGGAAAATATTTTTGAATTAAAATAGGTATGGTAAAAAAAAAAAACTAAGAAAATTGGTTTAGATGACTTTTTCCAACTTTTATAAAAACCAGTCTAATTTTATATTCTTCGTCAAATATTTGCCCTTCATGTTTTATCCCATGATACCAAAAGATTTGACTTCAAAGACAGAACCAAGCAGCTTAAATTGAGACAGAGATAAAGAAAGAGAAAGAGAAAATTACTTGTGAAGCTAGAAGAAACAGAGATTGCTGAATTATCAAAAACCAGCAGCGAGTAAACGATATCAAACAGGTTAGAAGTCTCGGAAGTCCAAAAGTCTTCACTCTATTCGAATAGTTATTATGTATTGCTTCATGATGTACTGCGTTATATCTTACCATATTATTTTAATATGGTGCAATAATTGTTACATATTTGATTGTGTTTACTAAATTTGATAGGCATCAGTGTGTATGTATATTTATTATGTTAGCACTTTCAACTTCTTTTGGATTCAAAAGTTTTTTTTTTGTAATAAGATTTTAGAATTAGGAGCAGCCACAGGTCTACTTCAAATATTGGTGACTGCATACGTTTATTAAGAAATTTAATTATGACTCTTGCAAGAGAACTAAATAGAAGCAGTTGAGGATGATATGAAATAAGCAGTTTAATATCTTGTGACCACTATTATTTTGGTGTATTCTTTCTACATCATGATTTTCATGAAGTTCAAGGATCGTATATAGTGGATCTGGTTAGCATATTCGCATTTCTCTTGCCCTCTAATTTTTTCACGAATTACATAATTTATGTAGAACTGTTATGTATTATCTTTCACTAACAATAAGTTGTTCACGGAAAATAGTCATTGGTTCAACTAGGTGCAATTGTTGTCAATTTGGTCGGTGGAGGGAAACCTTAATTTTGATTATTTATCTAACTATATTTTGATATATTATTTATTAGTAATAATTATAGTTGAATCTTTAAATGATCTTATTTGTTGAATTCAAAATATAAGGTTATACTTAAGTGTTGAATCATTATATGCAAAGTTTTTATTTGGATGATGATCAACTTATAAATTTAGAGTTATACTTGACTCTTTTAAATATATATATATATATATATATATAATATTAAAAGTGTGAAGACCCTTAGAAAAGTGATTTGAACTTTTTATCCTTCATTAAAAAATACTGCAATAGACAAAATCGACTTTTCACGTTTTTTTTTAATTTATAATATTAAATATTAATTATAATAAATATATAAAAGAATTAAATGGAGAAGATTTTTGATTTTTAGTTGAATTCTTAAATTTATGGCAATATTTTGTTAAAGAAAAATCCAACTCAAAGAAACTATTATATAAAAGAAATTCTATATAAGGTAAAGTTCTAAATATTTTAAAAATTTTGGTGAAATTATTTTACATAAAATAGGTTAAGATTCTCAAAATAAGAAGCAAAAAATAAATTGTTGTAAAAATTAAATGCAGTATGTGAGTTTTTCGAATTTGATTTAGTTGAATTCCTAATTTTATGGGAATATTTTGTTAAAGAAAATCCAACTTCAAAGAAATTATTATATAAAAAAAATTCTATATAAGGTAAATTTCTAAATATTTTAAAATTTTTGGTGAAACTATTTTACACAAAACAGGTTAAGATTCTCAAGAGAAGAAGCAAAAAAAAAAAAAAACATTGTTGCAAAAGTTAAATGTAGTACGTGAGTTTTTCCAATTTGAAAAGGGTTGGTGAACTTTCACAAGAAAAATTTTTTAGGTAAGGATTGTTATTCTTTTGTTATAGTAATATTTTAATTTAGGATTATACGGATATCTTATTTGGGCAATAAAACTTTTTTATCGTAGCTTTATTATTGGGTAACTTTATGGTTTCTGGATTTCAAATTTTTATTTATATTATATTTTGATTTTGTTGATCATAATTAACAAATCATCCTTTTAATTTTGTAAATAGTTTTGTTATTGGATCTCTAATATAATGTATTGATTTAATTTTCAAGTTTTGGATTTTCTTTTATATTGTGTTATTTTTATTAATCAAGAATAAGGAAACATCTTTTCATGCTTGTACGTAATTTTCTTTATTGAATCTACAATGTGACTTTGTTGTTTTTAGGTTTTAAATTTCCCTTTCTGTGATATTGAGTTTATTGATCATGAATAACAAACTTTCGTTATTGAGTAACTTTGTGGTTTCTATTGAAATAATAAGTTTATGAATTTTTCTGTAAATGTTAGATTTAGTTATATTGTTTGATATTTTTATTATCGTATTATTTTGTTATAGTTTACAGGTGGTAGATAAATATCGGTCGGCTTTCAAAAAAAATTTAGGTAAAGATTAGGTTTAATTGTATTATTTTATATCTCTACTTCAATTTTTTTTGTTTGTATAAAGATTAGATTTTGTTGTATTGTTATGATATCTCTATATCGTATTATTTTGTTGTAGTTTACAGGTGGTAGATGAATGTCGATCAAGTTTGAGAAAATTTCTTTTGCAAAGGTTAGGTTTAATTGTATTGTTTTGATATCTCTATCATCGTATTATTTTGTTGTAGTTTACAAGGGATAGATAAATTTCAATTGACTTTGAGTTTTTTTTTTTTTGCTAAATGTTAGGTTTAATTAAATAATTTTTTTTATCTTTGCATGTTCAAAAGATGTTAAATCTAATTATTATATTCTTCTTTATTATTTGAATAAATATCTTATTTAGTGTAACGCTTGAACTCATTAAAGTGAGGTACACGCGCGGAGTGCGTACACCTAAACTAGTATATTAAAAGTGTGAAGGGTTTTAGAAATGTCGTTTGAACTTTTTTCCCTTCATTAAAAGTTTTTGCTTTAGACAAAATCGTCTTTTCACTATTTTTTCCTAATATTTAAGAGTTGAAAATTAATTAGATATATTTATGGTAAAACCTTTCCTTATTAGAAATCATCAAAATTAATGACAACTAATATTTTTTTCATTAATTTAAGAATTCTAAATCAACTAAATTTGATTTTTAAAAAGATCTTTTTGTTCTTCATTAAAAGATTGCTTTAAAAAAAATCATCTTTGTACTATTTTTATTAAATTATTAATTAATTATTATATATAAATCCTAATAATATATTTTTTATAGAGGAGTAAGGAATTGTATAATATTTCCATGAATATACTCACGTTTAGCTAAATCCAGCAAATATGGAAATATTGACGGAATTTTCGTGCTAAAAACAAAATATAGTCATGTTTGGTCCTTTTTCTTTTGGTAGTAAAGTAAAAGTTCGACAATTTTAAATAAGTTAGAATTTTACATTATATAAAATTCTTTTTAATTAATATTTTTGGGTTAAATTATAATTTTTTTTCAGCTACCTATCAATTTGTCTATTGAATGTATATTTTAGGTTTTGAGAGTTTTTTTTTTTAATTCTTTCTTTGTGTATCATTCTATTGATGCCTATGTCAATTTTCATGTTCTTATATGTTGTTTTTTAGTTCTATTTTCTACAATAAAGGAGAAGTTAACAAGTTTAATGGTCTTGTGAAAAGATCTATTTTAGATTGTAGATTGTACTCTTGAGTCTTTAATTGCAATTTTCATGATTTTTTTTAAATTATCTCTTGCCTTTTAGATGTTTCATGGCCTCTGAGGGACTTTCCCCAATATGAATGGCATCAATATAGGTATATGCAACTCAAGATTCTATAATTTTTTTCGTCCTTTTTAGATGGATGAAAACTTGGCATGGAGGTGTATCAATGGACTAGATTAGTGCACGTGCAACGCACGTGTGTCTCAACGTAATATAAAAAATTACATACAAAAAAAATGAAGTATAAAATATTGCATAAAAGTACTTCTAGGGGATTATTTTTTTTGGTTAAAAGTGTTTCTCAAAAACGTATTATTAAGAATCAATTAGTGTTTGATCAAATTTTTAAAAAATCTCTTTCTAAGTATTTTTCAAAAAGTAGCTCTTTTCTATGAGAAACAACATTTGTTTGATCAATAATCTTTTCTTTTTTCTTAAATTAAGTAACAATTATTGTTTGACCAAATTTTTTAAAAATGTTTGTAACTGTATTTCTCTCAAAAATGCTTTCATGCTAAATTTATTTTTTGTAAGCTTTTAAAAAATAATTTTCAACATTTCCCAGAAATAATTATTTTCTCCTAAAAGTTAGGTCAAATATCTCATTTATATATATATATATATATATATGTTTTTGACCTCCCAAAAACTTGATCAATCTAATTATTTAAAAAAAAAAAGGTTAAAAAGTGCTCAAAATTTTGACCCAATATAAAAGATACCATGAGAACTAACTTTCGTTTCATTTTTCCCTTTTAAAATTTCTAAGTAGTAATGAATTCACCTCCTTTTGACCACTCCCTTTCAAAAATTTTGAACAAAAGTTTTACTAACTTCAATTTTTTTTTTAAATATTAAATTAGGATTTCTTACATAATTCAAATTATAAAGATTTTATATATTTCTTTTATAAATATGATATATACATGGTCCAAATAACGACCAATTTAATATAAAACTTACCTTTCATCATATATTTTGAAATTCCTTAGTATTATTTTTTTATATATATTTTACCATATATCTATTATTATGTATTTTAGAACTCCTAATATAATCTTTTCTTCCTTTTTTTGAAAAAAAGGACTAACCTTTTATAAAAATTATTGAGGAATTCAATTAATTATTGACAATATGGTATATCTCTATTATTGTATTGT
This sequence comes from Capsicum annuum, assembly GCF_002878395.1. Taxonomy (NCBI): domain Eukaryota; kingdom Viridiplantae; phylum Streptophyta; class Magnoliopsida; order Solanales; family Solanaceae; genus Capsicum; species Capsicum annuum. The sequence goes on along the minus strand of NC_061120.1, from coordinate 141,098,812 downwards.
ATTATTTTGTTGTAGTGTATAAATGATAGATAAATGCTTGATCAAACTTTGAGAAATTTTAAAATGGTTGAAGCACGTAGGGCATCATTCGGGGGGGGGGGGGGGGGAGCGCTCTCTACCAAAGATTTTTTCATATCCATAGCTCAAATCGAGACTTTTGATTAATAGAGGAGGAGCCCCATCCGCTATACTACATCCTTTGGTGGTGTCTAGAAAATTTCTTGATAAAGTTTTAGACGTATGTAAAGGTAACAAAGCACATGTCATTGATATGTCTCATGCTGCAAAAGTAACTCACTTAAGTAACCCCTTCAGAAAGGATAGGTCTATTACTAGACCATAATCGACGACCAGTAGGAGCTTGCCCAGTACTCCCTATCTCAAAAACATGTCTTATAAAATAGTTAATATAGTCTTTCACAGGCTGATCAGAAGAAGTCATGAAACCATCTTCGAACTTCATGGAACTGACATATTGACCTCTTAATTTTTCTACTATGATCACCTCACATCCCTTGGCTCCACTCTCCATGATAAATCTCAAAACAATTGTTATATTAATTGACGAAGAGATAATAAATTTTTTAAATTCATATTCTATCACATATAATGAACTTTAGTATGTACCAATATATAATGAACACATGAACAACACAAATAAATCGATGCGACGGAAATTAAAATTCAGCTAAATATGCCTTCAAATTCGCTCTTAATTGACACAAAGTCTCAAACACATGCTGCACATAAATCTTTTTTCTCGTGCACAAGAATATTAAAGAATCAATTACTAATAACTTGTATAGATTTTTTTCATATATCGATTGAAGAAGTTAAGGAGGTAATAACTTTTTTTAAAAAAAAAATAATAAACACATTTCTGTGTTTATATTTATCTACAATTTCTGTATTTGGTTCGATATTCGATCATAGGATCTCGATTATTCGGTTAAACCAAGAAACTCAAGTTGTATACTCCTCTTTTGTACTCAAATTTTTGAAATAACTGAAGCAACAAATGTATACTTCCCATGGTGTCACTCCTCCGCTTTCCTAGCAACAAGTTTTTCCTGAAGTGAGTGCCCAAATCCAAATCTTGCCCAAATATCTTGGGACCTCCATCTGGCCATTCAGTAACAATGTCTAAGTTTGAACGACAAGGATGTCTTTCCTTTTTTTTTTCTCAAGTACAACTACTACACTTGTTGCTTGCTTAGCCTAACAAGTGACAAAAACTAAGAGAAGCAAGATTTTATATTTTGTAAAATTCTGATCACTCCCTATTGCCATTAAAGAACATTCTGCCGAAATAAAGCCAGACATCAAATAACCTACAGGACAAAAAATACATCAAGATTAGCAAAATCTGGCTTAAGTGCATGAATGAATCAACGTCATTCATTAGAATAACATACTTTTCCAATTGGATTCATCTCAAGAAGCTCAGGTGTCTTGGATTCCCTTTGCGACATTTTTGTTGTTATTTTTTTAGTGTAAAACCTGCAACATACATAATGAAAACAATTCAAAAGCTAGTACATCAGTCAAGATATCAAATCCCCAAGGGGAAAAGTATCATCTCTCCTTATTCTTTAAAGCATGTTATTATTACCACCTAAGTCGTTGCTCGAACTCTCTAATGAAGTGTTGCCGCATTCGTGTCGGATCCTCTAAAAATACACCATTTATGAACAATCTGAGACACACCCATGACATTTTTAAGAGTTCCATCAACATTAGTTGCCACTTTTTGAAACACAATTTTCAATTTGATATCTTTATTAGAACACAATTTCGGCTTGCAAAACCTCAATTCTCGATTTTATAAGTAAATAAATTTGTACCCTCTGATGTTTTCTCCCCCAACCAACTCTCTTCCCCCTTTCATACTTCCAAAAAATGGGCTTCGTCATATTAAGAATGTTAAATCACCAATCCAACATTCTCCAAAAGGAAACTTTCCTTTCACAAACAACCTTCATATTAGCCTTATCTTCATCGCTCCAACACATATTCTGATATTCCTAGTTACCATATCTACCTACTAAAATCGCTTCAACTAAAAAAAACACCCCCTAGCTAGGTATCATAATCAAAAAAACTGACCTTGATAAAGCAAATCGAACTGAATCAAACTAATCTTGAATTTCGATCTTTTTAGCATACTGACTATAGTTTTTTTTTTTTAACTAAAACCTGCTAATAAAATAAAAAGCTAAAAAAATCCTTAAAGATGAGAACATGCATTAGATTTGATTGACACAAGAATTGAAACGCTATAAAATCTTTTTTTCCCAACTAAATGGCTTGCGTCCACAGAAAAACAACTTCAATTAAATCATTCAAACATTGACTGGGAGATCCTCAATTACCACATTATAAAGTTTTTGTATGTCAAAAAGCATCTTATGCCGTCTTTGATGAGAAAGTTGATAGTTACACCATTCCTTTCAAATCGTCCACTACGACCAATAAGATACAAGTAGTTTTCTGGTTGAGTTCGCAAGTCGTAGTTAATAACATGTTAAGGGAGACTTGCTGGACATCAATACCACGAGTAAGGAAATCAGTTGTTATAAGTACACAAAATGAGCCAGATCGGGACTCCCTCAGAATATAGCTCGTGTGTTCTGATCCATGTCTCCGTAAGTTGCAGATATTGCGTGATCAAGGCAAGGGTGATGCAGAATCATCAGTGCATAAAAGAAAAGAGTTGCGAAGAATAATCTGAAGAAAAATAAAAACAATAAATACAACATAATCTAACGAGTGGAGTTTGCGGAAGGTACAATATATACACAAACCTTATTCCTATCTTGAAATCAAATCACATAAAGTACTCAAACAAATAACTAATAAAAACAGAATAAAAAAATTAGGTTACATAGAAGAAAATAAATTGAATCAGAACTATACAAAAAGACCAACCAAGAAGAAAGAAACGTAATAAAAACAATAGGGGGAAGTAGAAGGAAACCGACCTAAAAATTATTTGCAAGATATTTGTTAAATAGAATTGTAGGAGAATTTTATTTACTATTTTCTTTAAATAAATAAGTGTATAAAGTAATATTTAAATTGATTTAGAACGGTAAAATATTAGGTTCTTGTATAGTTAAAATAAGTATTTTACTTCCCGTGTATTTATGAATCACTTACTAACAAAATGTCCATAATATTAGGAGTCGTCGTCTTTCCATATATAGCTAAGGTAAATTTTGCACCAATAAATTTCCTTCTTATTCTTATTAATTCCTTTTTTCCCTGTTTGTTTTAACCTACGCCAACTCTTTGTTTATGATATATTTTTCGTTAGCTAAATCTACTCCAATCGTAATTGTGATGACTCTTTAACTTTGAACCAAAAATCATGTTCTTTTTCCTTGTTTTTAATCTATCAAATTTTATTTAATTATTAAATATTAAAAATTTTTATTTGAAAAAAATAGTAAATGATCGTTTTGTCTATTATAGAATCTTTTAATGAAGGGTAAAAAGTTCAAATCACATTTTCAAGGGTTTTCACACTTTTAATATATTATATATTATAGATAGATTATAGATATAGATATAGATATTTGCGTCGGAGTCAATTCCTCATATTGTCATTCAACTTAGGAAAGTATCTCACTAAAGTCATTTATCCTTTTTTTGTTCCAATAATGTCATTCAACTTTGTACGTTTTCCTTACAAATTAATAATTGCTAAAATAATCCTTATTCTTTAAAAGAAAAATAATCAAAATAGTCCCTTAATTTTTGAATTGGAATGATCCATGTTCTTTAACAATATGATATACTAATGACTTTTTAACTATAAAAAATAGTGCATATTATTTTAATTCAACTTCTATTTGTAATATTAAAATAATGTAGTCCACCAAAAAAATGTGATTGATATTGTTAAAAAAGCTTATATGCACTCTATTTAATTAAAAACTTAGGAGTTCAACGATAAATAATATTTTATATTCATTTATTTTATTATTAATCTTTATTTTTTGATAAAATAGTTCAAATTTAGTTGTTAGTTTCTTCTAAAAATAATTGCCAGAAAATTCATAATTCACATAGAAGACGATGAAATCCTTCAACCTCTCGACTCTCTAGCTACTAGAAAAACAGTCATATATAAATATTTTAAAGAATTTCTATAAAATATTGACAAAGGACATCATAATATCATAAATCAATAAACATCAAATAAAATTAGAAAATTCATATGATCATTGTTTAATTTTAAAATGTTAAAGTTTTTAAATATTATTTTTGTCAATCTTGTGATATTATTTGGGAAAAACCTATATTACCTTTTCAACTTGACTTTAAAAACTAAATACATTTCTCAACTTTTTTTTTTCTGCTTTTTAATATTGTGATATGTCTTTTTAAATTTAATTACTCCCTTGTCCCATTTTAGTTGGTCATCTTACTAAAAATAAATGACTCATATTAATTGATCACTTACTAAATCATAATAGAATTGATTAATTTTTTTCATGATACCCCTATAATTCACAGCATACATTAATATCTCAACAATTTAAATTCAATATTCATTTCTATACCCATATCATTAATATTACTAACGGGTAAAATAATAAAAAATATTCATTCAATTTATGATTTTTTAATCACCGTATAAAATAAAATGTGCCCAACTAAAAAGGGATAGAGGGAGTATGTAATGAAGTAAAAATTTGAAATATAGTTGAAGGTCTATTAACATTTGAAATAAAAAAAATTAAGACTATTTAAATTCACGGTTTAACTTAAAGGACTATTTTGCTCATTTTTCTTACCAAGAATAAAGACTATTTTAGCAATTGTTAGTTTGTATGAAAATGTATAAAGTTGAATGACATTGTTGAAACAAAAAAAAAGATAAGTGACTATAGTAGAATATTTTTCTAAGTTGAATGACAATATGAGGAATTGACTCTTTGCGTCCACATGTATCAATAATTTCAGTGGGCCAATTCTGCTTTGATTTCAGCTTTCTAGGTTAAAGGTCTATCAAAAAATAGTTTTTTTTTTTTTATCTCGCAAAGATAGGAGGAAAAAATAGTTGTTTTGAAGTTTAAAGAGATGCCCTAGTGAAAACAACAACAATGATTGAGAGAAGGAAAAGGTCCAGTAGGAACACTAAGTTACAAAATTGGTAGAAAAGGAGTTTGGTCTATGAGAAGCACTTGGGTTTTCATGGAGTTGAATGAGAATTGAATGGGTGATGAAAGAATCAGCTAAGTGGGTATTTATATGGGCTTATATTTTGGTCAAAATAGCTTTTAAGCTATTTTTTTTTAATCTTTTCAAGTGTTTAGCAAGTTTTAAAATTGCTAAAAAAAAGTCAAAATTTACTTTTTATAAGCCAAAAATTAAAAGCTTCAACTCCCAACTTATTTTTTTTGGCTTATAAGTCATTGTATTTTGACCAATTAAAAAATATTTTTGTTCCTCAAAATTTTCTCTTATTCCAAAATTTTCCTTGTGTTGCTATATTAGTACCCTTTTTATATGAAACCTCTAATTTATGAAATATGAATTTTTAAATATTATTCTCCTTCTTTAATATATTATTTTAAATTTGAACAATTATTATTGTACAACATATGAATTTCTCTAATAAAAAAATAACTCACCAATCAAAATATATGGAGAATACTCATTGAAGATTAGTGAATGATCCATCTATATTTCACGACGCAACATTCGTATTTGCCAATGTTTTAATAGTGATAGTCATTACTCAATCAACGAGTAATATATTTTCTAATTAAGAGTCTTTTTATCAAACAAATAGTATCATTTGTGACCAACTATTTATCTATTAATGTAATTATAATTATTAGTAACATA
>NC_061120.1:141013145-141092853 GCF_002878395.1 Capsicum annuum | reverse complement strand
AAGCACTTGTTTACCAAACACATCAATAACTTTTTTTCATTTTTAGCACTTTTATCTAAACACGTAACTACTTATTTTTAAAATAAATTCAGCACTTTCAGAAGCACTTTTTAAAAGCCACTTTTTTCGGTCTATCCAAACTAGCCATAGATTGCAAAATTCACACTAGATTCGTTCAACTCTTTTCTCTGTTTCAATTTATGGTTACACTATATTTTTTTACTTTAATATTTACTTGATATTTGCTTAGAAAATAAAGGCTTGATTTGATGGATTTTTAGAAGTTTTAAGTAAGTAATCAAAGATTTTTAAAGATTTGATAAAGATTTTAAATAGTAAAAAATTTATCATACTATAAATATGGTTCAAATCGATGTGTCTCTCTTAGCTTCTAGCTACAAGAAAAAGAGATGTTGCATGACAAACGCAAAAATGATGATCCATTAATCACTTAAAACTTCTTATGGTAAAATATTTATGTGCTTGCAATAAAATAAATGTTATGTTTACATTATTATATTAAAGTGTGAAGGATCTTTGAGAAGTGATTTGAACTTTATGCACTTTATTAAAAATCTTCGAAATAGACAAAATCATCTAATTTTAAATAATTAAAGGTTACACATGCAAGGCACATGCGGTTAAACTAGTATAACCCAAAAACTTGACGTTATGTTATTTGTATTTTCTAAACAATTCACATATAATTTGACATGAATTATACTGAGCTAAAACGTATTGACATGCAAGTGATGTATATTTATAATTTATATCTATATCTATATCTATAATATATTAAAAGTGTAAAGATCCTTAGAAAAATGATTTAAACTTTTTGTCCTTCATTTAAAGACTCTTCTTTAAACAAAATTATTTTTTCACTATTTTTTTTAATTTACTATTTAATTATTTTTATTGTATTAACTAGACTCCTAAAATATATGGAAGGAGTATCAATTAATATTTTTCTTTGTACAATCAATTAGAAAAATACTCCTAAAATAAAATAGAAAAATATTCCTAAAATATTCCTAAAAATACTATTTAATTAAACAAATTCTCCAAAAGATGTTGAATTTAATTATTGTATTCATCTTTATTATTTAAACAGATATCTTATTTAGTGTAACGTTTGAACTCAATAAAATGAGGTACACGCGCTAGGTTCGTACACCTAAACTAGTATAATCCAAAAAACTTGACATTATGTTATTTTTATTTTCTAAACAATTCACATATAATTTTATTTCTCTAATATGGAAAGAATAGCTATACCTATGACTTAACTTGATACCCATGTCCGTGCAAGGCACAGGTATTTTGACAACACTAATATGTAAAAGAGATCCAACTTTGGGAAAGATTATTTCCTACTTGTTTTAATTGTTTAGTATAACAGTAAAAGAAAAGAAATGTAGTACAATGAACCGATGTTAACATAATATATACATTCAATGTGGAAAAAAATTAAGCTTGTTAGATTGGTCCAATCAATACAAAAGTGATTATATAAATGGATAAATCTAGCTAGATTGTTGCAACTACAGTAGGCGACACATCTTTCGTTTGGACATTCCTGGAAAAGTACATAATGCACGTCTAATTTGAAAGTTTCAAATATATAAGTAAAGGAGCCATACGTCGATTTCGAAATATTTACTGCACCATAAAATTATCGAAATACCCTTGGTAATCACTTAATAAGGAATAAAAAGAAATTTATAAAATAAATACTACCATGTATAATTCAATTACAAAGGTCTAAATAAAAATATTATTAAAATAATACATGAGGACAAAACTAATCAATATAAGAAAAAAATAATATATATATATATATATATATATATATATATATGTAACCATTTTATTGCACCATAAAAATGAGGACAAAACTAATAAATATAAAGAAAAAAATATGCATGTGTAACCATTTTATTGCACCATAAAATTATCGAAATATCCTTGGGGTATTAAAAACAAGTAATTTAATAAGCAACAAAAAGATATTTATAAAAAATTACTACCCTGTATAATTCAAATACAAAGGTCTAAATAAAAATATTATTAAAACAATACATGAGGACAAAACTAATAAATATAAGAAAAAATCAACCATGTGTAACCATTTTATTGCATCATAAAATTATCAAAATACTCTTGGTAGTCATTTAATAAAGAACAAAAAGATATTTATAAAAAAATAGTATCATGTGTAATTCAATTATAAAGGTCTAAATAAAAATATTGTTAAAACAATATATGAGGACAAAACTAATAAATATCAGGAAAAAATCAATATGCATGTGTAACCATTTTATTGCATCATATAAATGAGGATAAAACTAATAAATAAAAAGAAAAAGCAATATGCACGTATAACCATTTTATTGCACCATAAAATTATCGAAATATCCTTGGTAGTCATTTAATAAGGAACAAAAAGATATTTATAAAAAAATAATATCATTTATAATTCAATTATAAAGGTTTAAATAAAAAATTATTAAAATAATACATGAGGACAAAATTAATAAATATAAGAAAAAAGCAATATACATGTGTAATCATTTTACTGTACCATAAAAATGAGAAAAAAACTAATAAATATAAGAAAAAAATAATATGCATGTTGTAACCATTTTATTGCACCATAAAACTATCGAAATACCCTTGGTAGTCATTTAATAAGCAACAAAAAAAATATTTATAAAAAAATAGTACCATGTATAATTCAATTACAAAAGTATAAATAATAATATTATTAAAATAATAATGAGGACAAAACTAATCAATATAAAGAAAAAGTAATATGCACGTGTAACCATTTTATTGCACCATAAAAATGAGGACAAAACTAATAAATATAAGAAAAAATCATATGCATGTGTAACCATAAAGTAAAGGTTGGTGCGACTAAAATTACCGAAATACCCTTGGTAGTCACCCCAAATAATACATGAAGACAAAACCGTTGATAGTCATTTAATAAAGAACAAAAAGATATTTATAAAAAAATAGTACCATGTATAATTCTATTACAAAGGTCTAAATAAAAATATTATTAAAATAATATATGAAGACAAAACTAATAAATATAAGAAAAAAATAATAAGCATGTATAACCATTTTATTACACCATCAAATGATGACAAAACTAATAAATATAAGAAAAAAGTCATATGCATGTGTAACCATTTTATTTACTACTATATATAAGTAAATATTAGGATGACTAAAATTACCGAGATACGCTTGGTAGTCACCCCAGCCTACGCTTGATAGTTACCCCAGCCAAAATGAATAATAATAATAATAATAATAATAATAATAATAATAATAATAGTAGTAGTAGTAGTAGTAAGTAGGCACAAAAAGATAATTTAGTAGTACAAAAATCCTTCAGTTATATATAGTTTATTTAAATTTAAATAAATATAAATAGATAGATAATAAAAATAGGAAAGAAAAAACAATAATAATAAATAAATAAAATAGAAATAGAAATAATAGTATTAATAATAATAGTAAAAAAAAAAAAAACGAGAATAAGATAAATTAGTAGAACCAAGAACTTTCACTTGTACTCCCTCCGTCCCATTTTATCCTTCCCAAATTTTTTTAATTTGGTGTTCCATTTTACTTGTTCCTTTTTACTTATAAAATTTTTTACCCTTTACATTAATTACTTTTTCTTTAAATTAAAATATAAATATCATTTAATAGGTACTATGATAAACTAGCTATATTATTATTTATTTTTCTTAATAGCTATGTCATTCCAATTTGAAACGAGTAAAATGGAACGAAGGAAGTATATAACAGATAGAAATAGAAAAGTGACAGTTAGGAGCGGATCAGTATATAATATGAATTTTCGAAAACTCGCACCCGCTATGATAGATTCAATAATTTTATTGAAAATTATTTTAAGAGTCATTATTAGTCTTTGTAGAAACCCATAACAAAATGGGTGCTTGGGTCATTGTCAAAGGACCCCTAAAATTGTTTTATTTAGCAGCGTGTAGGGCTCACTCCCTGCCAGGCGCAATTAATATTTTAGTCAAACTTTTTTTTTTTAATATTTAAATTCTAAATTTCATATAATGATGCGTGTTTTTCCTTTATCTGGCGACAGTATGTGAAATTAAGATGTTAGAAATGGGTTAAACTTGATTTTTAATTTGACTAAGCTTTAATATTATGCTGTTAATCTTGATTATTAATAATAAAATCGCAAGATGAAATAACTATATTTTAATATATAGAAGAGCGAAGGTAGGCTGGTGAGGGCTGTCCGGCCAGCTTGCCTCCTTTCACCTACTTCCTGCTTGATTTTTACTATATCATTTTTAATTAATTATTATATATTATTAATTTATTAAAAAATTAATAATATTTAATAAAAACTAAAATAAATATTTATGTCATGTCTACTTTCGTCGCTTCAACTATTATTTTACTATTTCACCCCTAATTAATTACTTAAGTCATTTAAGTATTAAAAAATAGAAAGGTATGGAGGACACGAATTAGGGTAGAAGGTTAGTGGGTAGGAGTACGTATGTGGTGTATCAGAGATATCTATGTTTTTCGAATAAATATTTTTTAGTATTACCTTGTGCGTGTCTTATTTCTGTTAGTTGCTTTTACTATCTGTTATTATAGTATTACCTTGTGATTGCATGCTTTTATGTGTTTTGTTTGTTATATTGGTATCTTTTCTGAGTCAGGCGTGTATTGAAAACATTCTCTCTACTTCATCTGAGGTAGTGGGATGGACTGCGTACACTTTATCTTCCCCATACTTCACTTGATGGGAATACACCGGATATGTTGTTGATGTATTTAATAAAAAGGTAAAATGTCAAAAAATGATAAATTAATTGTTGATGTTTTAAATTAACTTAACATCTTACATGAGTCTCACTTAAATTTTTTTCACAACTATTTTTATAGAAGTTTTTCTATATCACTTCTAATAAGTTATTATGAGAAATTTAAGACATTTTTGTTTCGCTACTTCAATCGTGATATTTGGTTGACTGTCGAAATTATATGTGTCACTTAAATTGGAATAGAAGAAAAAATATTATAAATCATAATAATTAAAAATTTAAATTATTTTAAAAATAAAAAAGGTACAAATATACCCTCGAACTTTGATAAATGGTACATATATACCCTCCGTTATACTTTAGTTACAAATATACCCTCGCCGTTAATGATTTGGTACATATATACCCTTCTCATTAACGGCATGCCACGTGTCGCAATCCTAGCAATTTATCCATATTTATTTACGGAAAAGATACAAATATACCCTCGAACTTTGATAAATGGAACATATATACCCTCCGTTATACTTTAGGTACAAATATACCCTGTCGCTAATGATTTGGTACATATATACCTTCTCATTAATGGCGTACCACGTGTTGCGATCCTAGCAATTTATTCATTTTTATTTATTTTATTCCTAAATAATTAATCCATCCTAATAAAAAATTCATTACCTGACCTATTCCATCTCAATCCTACTTGATCCAAATTGAAGCTTCACGCGTGTACGCTTAAAGCTTCTAAGAGCTGCAAAAGCAAACAAGGCAACTAATGCTACCAAAATATTTACGCGAGAAAGTTCTTACTTCATAATGACTCTTGGAGGCTATAACGTAGTAAGAAATTAGATTCTGGTGAGATTAAATTGAATGTGTCGATTTTTTTCCTCTGTGAACTATTCTGTATGTTAATATATTTATACATATGCATATTAATCTTTCATTCTTCTTAATGCATACTTCAAAACTCATCACAATTTGCAGATTATATTAGTTGGCTTTGTGCGAGAGTATATGTCAAAGACTTCAGGTGTAATTGACCTTCAAGATTCTAATGGAAATAAGTAAAGTGTCTGTTGCATCAGGAGGAAAATGTGGCTGATTTTATGCAAAGGATGGTCAAAATTTGTTAGGGATATCGGTTTAGTGGTAAGAGACGCGTTTATAGGATTAAAATGCCTTCAGATCTGGTTCGTCGCTGCTATTTGCATCAATCCTTCGTTCAATTTCGAGTCTCAGAAGCTTTTGACATAAATGCGTCTCTCAGAAGCTTCAATTTGGATCAGATCGGGTTGGAATGTAATGGGTCGGGTAGTGAATTTTTAATTAGAGTGGATTAATTATTTGAGGGTATAATAAATAAAAATGGGTAAATGGCTAGGATCATGACACATGGCACACCGCTAGTTAGGAGGGCCTATATGTACCAAATTATTAACAACAGAGGTATATTTGTATCCAAAGTATGATGGAGGGTATATATGTACCATTTATCAAAGTTCAGGGGTATATTTGTACCTTTTTCGTATAAAAATAAGTAAATGACTAGGATCGTGACACATGACACACCGTTAGTTAGGAGAGTATATTTGTACCAAATCATTAATGGTAGGGGTAAATTTGTACCAAAAATATGACAGAGGGTATATATGTACCATTTATTAAAGTTCAGGGATATATTTATACCTTTTCCATTTTAAAAATATAATTGACTATCAGTGCCACAAAAGTTTGGACAAGGAAAGTATTATTAATTATAATAACTAACAACTTAAAATAGTAAATTACAATGCCAAAGAAGTATTATAAATTACAATAGCTAACAACTTAAAATATCTAAAAGCATATTAAAAATATAATTGATAATGTAAATTTTATTCGTATCACATAAATTTAGAAAAAAAAATAATATATACTGTTAGTACTATGTAGAAGTCCGATAAAGCAGGCACCTTTTCATCGGCGTGTTTGCTTGCTCCGTGATTTTACTATATCATCCCTAACTAATTATTATATGTCATTTATGTATTAAAAAATTGATAATATTTAATAAAAAATAAAATAGACATTTATGACATGTATGCTTCAGCTGTTTTAATTGTAATTTTACTATTACACTCCTAATTAATTATTTAAGTCATTTAAATATTAAAAAATTAATAATATTTAATAAAAAGGTAAAATAGATAAAAAAAAATGATAAATTAACTATTGATGTTTTAAATTAACTTGACATCTTATATGAGGCCAACTAAATTTTTTCTTAAAATTATTTTTTATAATAATTTTGCTATGTGACTTCTAGTAAGTTATTATGAGTATTTGGGTTGGTATGGGTATTGGTTCTAAGTCGGGGGTCTATCGGAAACAGCCTCTCTACATCTCCTGAGGTAGTGGTATGGTTTGCGTATACTCTACCCTCCCCAGACCCCACTAGGTGGAAATACATTGGGTATGTTGTTGTTGTATTGTTTCGCTACTTCAATCGTAATATTTGGTTGACTGTTGAAATTATATTTGTCACTTAAACTGGAACAGAAGAAAAAATATTATAAATCATAATAATAAAAAATTTAAATTATTTTAAAAATATAATTGATAATCAATGTCACAAAAGTTTGTACAAAGAGAGTATTATAAATAACAATTGCTAACAACTTAAAATTGTAAATTACAATGTCAAAGATATATTATAAATTATAATAGTTAACAATTTAAAATATCTAAAAATATAATTGATTATCTATATTTTGTTTGTGTTATAAATTGAGACAACACGGTCCCTTGGTATCTAGTAATCATACAAGAAGGCTAGTGCTCTGATCTGTTTTTGAAAGTAAAATAATGTATATAATAAAACATAGCAGAGCACAATAAGGCCCATTAGCTCAGTTGGTTAGAGCGTCGTGCTAATAACGCGAAGGTCGCAGGTTCGAGACCTGCATGGGCCATTTTTAATCCCTTTCACTTGGCCATGCGAGTAGCTTAATTTTGCCACCCGCTTGGTCTTTCTTTGTTTCTCTATTTAAATTTGACCAATTAATCCATCTTTTAATGCCCTTCTAATCTGTATGTATGTATGGTTTCATTTCTCATTGCATCTGTATCTTCATTAATGTATTACATTAATTTCCAGTTTCCTATTTGATATTAGATAATCTCATTGGTGCTTGATTAGTTCGTATTTGCTGCCGTATGAGGTTTATTTGGAGGAAACGCTCCATATAAATCGATTTCTCATTTGATGTTAGATAATCGCATTAGTGCTTGATTAGTTCGTATTTGCAGCCGTGTACGGTACACTGCTTATTTGGAGGAAGCGCTCCATATCAAGAAGCCAAAATCGAAATCTCTGATTAATTCGTATTTGCAGCCGTGTAAGATTTATTTGGAGAGAGCACTCCACATCAAGAACTCAAAATCGAAATCTCTAATTAAGTAAGGACTAAGCTCATCCCCTACAACACATTCTTGCATTGGTGGTCATTAGCTTATAATTTAGAATATATTCTCTATTATCTGTTTCTAATTTTAATTTTACGCTCCTTTTATATATCCTTGTCAAGACATGGCAGGCAATCCATACCGGGAAATGCGTAGCTATCAACTTTGCGGGCTCTAGGATGAAGATCAAAACTCAGCCGATCAAGCTTCCATTAGAGAACAAAATAAGAAACATAAGTAACAAGATACGTACGCGGTGCACCTGCCCCTAAAACCTAACTCACTTATCCTTAAAACTTTTGTTATGTCCTCCCCACACACACATATATATATACATATATTCGGGGATTCGTGCTAGTATTGACTCAATATATGTTATTTGTTTCAATTTATATGATATAAATAAAATTTAGATAATTAATTATAATTTTAATATATTTTAAGTTGTTAGCTATTGTAATTTATAATATTTTTTTTCATTGTAATTTACTATTTTAAATTGTTAGCTATTGTAATTTATAATACTCTTCTTGTTCTGACATTGATAGTCAATTATATTTGTAAAATAATTTAAGTTTTTAATTATTGTGATTTATAATACATTTTCTTCTATTCCAATTTCAATGACATTGATATAATTTTAAAAGTCAATCAAATATCACGATTGAAGTAGCGAAGCAGAAATGTCTTAAGTGACTCATAATAACTAATTAGAAGCGATATAGCAAAATTGCTATAAAAAATACTTGTGAAAATAATTTAATTGAGCCTCATATAAGATGTCAAGTTAATTTAAATATCGAGAGTTAATTTATCATTTTATGTCTATTTTATCTTTTTTATTAAATATTATTAATTTTTTAATACTTAGATGACTTATAATAGTTAATTGAGGGTGATATAGTAAAATTACGGTTAAAGTAGCTGAAACAGACATATTATAAATGTCTATTTTATTTTTTTATTAAATATGATTATTTTTCTAATACGTAAGAGTTAACCAAATATCACGATTGAAGTAGTGAAGCAAACATATCATAAATGATTCATAATAACTAATTAGAAGTGATATAACATAATTGCTATAAAAAATAATTGTGAAAAAAATTAAGTGAGCCTCATATGTGTCAAGTTAATTTAAAATATCAAAAGTTAATTTATCATTTTATGTCTATTTTATTTTTTTAATCAAATATTATTAATTTTTAATAATTAGATGATTTATATTAATTTTATTGGTAAATAAACATTTTATTTATTACCAAGTAAGAGAATTACACATCAAGAAGACAGAAAAGAAAAAAATGAAATTGCTCAACGCTGGACAGACCCAGGTTGTGCCACACTAAGCTACCGACTATAATAAAGACTACTCAAAACATACTAATCAGAGTACCAGTTATGACTACTCAAACTACTTCATGCTTGCCGTGACAAAGATTTTTTGGATTTTCATTCTTACGAGGTTGTCACAGGGGCTTCTTTATCTTTGGAAAATAATTTGGTTCCTCTCCAACCATATGTGGTAAACAACAGCTGCAAGTGTTAATCTAAAGAGTGTTGTTGCTGCACTACCTCTCCCATTGTATCTGGAAACACACCAATGAATCTCCTCTGCCCATTTCATGGGTTGTCTACTGATTCCACGCTAGTTGAGCAGTTTAAGCCATACTTTTGAGGTTATATCGCGGTGGGAAAAAAGAAGGCCAATGCTTTCTAGCTCCTTCTCGCAAAGGGGCACATAGGGTCAACTTTTATGCCCCATTTGCATAGCCTGTCCCTCGTATAAATTCGACCATGTGCTACCAGCTGCAGTATAAACATTCATTTGGAAGCTCCAGGGGTATTACAAATCAATTTCCTCCAATACACTTTAGCATAGTCACCCCTCAATTGTCTGCACATTTGCTTTATGGAGAATTTGGGGGTGCAAAGCAGCTTGTCTTCAGTCTATCCTGCAGCTACATAGTACTTCTTGACTTTGAGAATTTTTTGAATAACCCAGCAGACTTGAGGAAAGTATTGACTCCACAGAGATCTACCCTTGCCATAATATATGTGAACCCATTGAATCCACAAAGTATCTTTTTTCTTGCATAAGTTCCATAACAACTTGCACAATGCTGCTTTATTTCATGTGTGTGTATCAATTAAATTCATTCCTCTTGCAGATTTGGGGAGGCAGAGCTTATCCAAAGGTATGAGTGCTTTCTTTGTAGTGTCGACACCCCCAGTCCATAAGAATGTCCTGCACATTTTTTCAATGATCTCCAGAATCTTCATAGGCATAAGGAATAGAAAGTTTTTCCTAGCATTTTTTCAATCAGAGGTTGACACTGAGCAACAGAAAGTCTCTTAGTACTTAGTGGCACCCCCCAAGTATCTAATAGGTAGTTCTCATTTAGGCATGCCCAAAATGTTCAAAATCTGATTCTGAACTAGATGGCTCACTTCACCAAAGTATATTGAGCATTTTTGCAAGTTAGTATGTAACCCCGAGGCTTGGGAAAATTGTTGGAAGCAGTGAAACAATGCTTGTATTGATTGAGCGTCCCCTTTGCTAAACAATAACAAATCATCCGCAAAGATTAACTGTATAATCTTAAGTTTTGCACACCTAGGATGGAACTGGAAGAAAGGATTATTATGCAGAGATTTACTCCATGGCTAAAACAAAGAGATAAAGGCGACATGGGGTCGCCTTGTCTCATTCCCCTCTTAGCTTCAAAGGGAGGGGTGGGTGCACCATTAATGTTGATAGAGTAAGTCACAGAAGTTAAGCAAGTCATAATCCACTTGATGAAGGTGTCAGGTAAGTGTAAGCTGGTCAAAAATTGTTCTAGGTACACCCATTCGATAGAATCGTATGCTTTTTGAAGATCAATCTTCAACATGCACCTCGACGAAATGCCTTTCCTTGAATAACCTTTTACTAGCTCATGGCTTAGCACAATATTATCTGAAACGAGCCTCCCCAGGACAAATGCAGCTGGGATGCCATCAACCAAGTCCTCTAATACCGTACCCATCCTCCTCCTCCTTGTTGTTGTTGTTGTTAAATGACATATAATAATTAATTATGGGTGATTTAGTAAAATCACGGAGCAAGCAGACATGTCGACGAACACCTACGGTTAAAACAACTGAAGCAGACATGTCATAAATGTTTATTTTACTTTTTTTAAAATATTATTAATTTTCTAATACGTAAATAACATATAATAATTAATTAGGGTGATACAATAAAATAACAAAACAAACAAACATGTTGATGAACACACACATTTGAAACGGCTAGAGCAGACATGTCATAAATGTATATTTTATTTTTTATTAAATACTATTAATTTTTTAATACGTAAATGACATACAATAATTAATTAGGGATGATATAGTAAAATCATGGATCAAGCAGGCACGTCGACGAACAGGTGCCTGCTTTACCATGTTTCTATATAATAGTAATATATTATTAAATATTATTATTTTTAATATTATAATAATTTTTTAAAATATATATTTTATTTTAAAATTTTATATTCAAATTGACACAAAAAATTGAATAATTTGATATCTACTCCTAAAATAAAATGAAATGGGGGAATATTCAATTTTCTTTTTTGTATAAAAATACAAGAATAAATGAAATTAAAGAACACCATTAACTTTTACTCCATCCATGATCTATCTGTCTTGAGAAAATTAAAGGAAATGTGTCATTTAAGTCTTGAATTAAGGATTAGTGACATTGACCAACTTAAAGTGTCAACCCTAATTAGGAAACTTGATTAAGTTAATTATGGACTTGATTAATATTTTCAAAACTTTCTAATCTTTTTTAAAAATACAAATCAACCCACACTCCTATCCTCTCCAAATCAACCACCTCTATCCTCTCTCGCGACTGTTTCTCCCAACCAACAGTTCTGCAAATTTCTCTCTTCAATCCCTGACGATTTCAACCTCCAGTGACAAATAGTTGGGATTCGAGTTTCTTTTCGACTTTCAATCATCAATCGACGCGACAACCTTCCTCTTCGACCACAACAGCTTCAAGTTCTTCATCGTTCCTTTTCTTCGTTCACAGGTAAAAAATTATGGCCTTTTAGTTTTGAAGAAAAAAAGGAACTTGAGCAAACTTCTTTTCTAGTATTGGTTAACATTTTATTATTTGTTGCTTTAATTTGAAATGCGGTCTGAATAAAATTCTAATTTCTGGTATTTCTTCTCTTCTTTTTTTGAAGTGAAATATGATTTTTTATTGTTTGTTTTGTACAAACAAAACAACAATGTTGGTGTTTTTGGTGTTGCGCTCGTTGCTGGGTTGATTTATTCTTGTTCTTGGTAAAAATGGTGATATTGTTGTTGTCTATTGAACAAAATCATGCTACTATTTTTTTCTGCAATAGATTAACCTTTTGATGCAATAGATTAACCTTCTGATGAAACAGATTAATCATCTGAGCAACATATTAACCATATGATGTAATAGATTTACTATCTGATGCAACATATTAGTCATCTGATGCAACAGCAAAACCATCGGATGCAACAAAAGAACCATCAGATTAAAAATCGGATGCAACAAATTAACCATCTGATGCAACAGATTTACCATCAAATTAAAATTCTAATTTAACAACAGATTAACCATCTGATGCTACAGATTTATCATTAGACGCAACAGAGGAACCATCCGATTAAAAATCTGATGCAATAGATTAACCATCCAATTCAACAGATTTACCATCTGATGCAATTGGGGAACCATCAGATTAAAAATCTAATGCAACAGATGACTATTCCAATAGGACATATCTAAGACTTAATTTTTCAACTGATCATTTATCTTCCGCGATAGACAACCTTTCTATTGGAAAAAATCTAAACAATATTGATAATTGATAACAGTTCCAACAAATCACTCATATGTTGCAATAGATGTGTGATAAGTTGCATAGACCATTCATCTATTTTAACAAATGAGTGATCTATTTTTATTGTTACAACAGATTACTCATCCGTTGTAACAGGTTAGTTATATGTTGCAACAAATCACTCATATGTTGCAACAGATGTGTGAGCTGTTGCACAGACCAGTCATCTATTTCAACAGATGAGTGATCTATTTTTATTGTTACAACAGGTTAGTTATATGTTACAACAGATAACCACCTGGTGCAACAGATGTGTGATCTGTTGGAACTGTTATTTTACTGTTGTATATGTTAGATATATTGTTATCCTTTTTTAATGATGCATTAATCAAATATAATCTATTTTATGTTCTTGTTATTTTTAGATTATATGTCTCTCAAAAGAATAGAAACCGAATCAAGTCCAAGTAAAGGAACAAGTGAAATAGCTAGACTACATCCACCACTCTATGAGCTTGCTTTACAAGCGTTATCTCAATCAAGAGCAAAAGATAATGAACATGAGGAGGAAGAATGTTTCAAAAGATACGATCCAAATGCTAATAGCCCTTTCACCAAAGAGTTGGTCAAAACCTTCAGTATTAATAGTTATCCTGTGAGAATGTAGTGCGATAGTGCCACAAATTTAATGGGTGATTTCGTGGTTAATTCAGCCATGGAAAAATCTTTTGACGCCTTCAGAAAAATACTTTGAGAATAAAATTTGGATACTTTTTTCAAGGAAAGCTTCTTTGGGAAATATCTTAATTTGCCAGAGGACAACAATGCTCGTTTCCAAATAAAAATGGTATATGATCTTCTAAAGCGCAGGTTTATGTACGAAAATAAAGATAAGATGGATGAGGTATGGATAAATTATTGTGGCATGCCTGTTTATTTTGGTTGGAAGGAGTTTGCCATAGTTACTAGACTAAAATGTTATCCTCCTTCTCAAGTTACACATATTTTAACCCAAAAAAGCACCCCCCCCTCCCCCCGCACACCCAAAAAAGGCAAATATAAGTCAAGTGACCGTGAAGACTTGGTGTTCCTTATTGGTCCAAGCTTTAAAAATAAAAATTTGATAGAAGCTTTGAAAAGTAAATGACTTTCAAAGAAGCACAAACAATCATTGTTCTTGGTTTGGTTTGTACATAATATTCTTTGAGTGAGAGACATTAACAACAATATACCACTTGGTTTCATAAAGCTCTCTGAGGATCTTAAGGCATTTAACAAGTATCTTGGGGTTGTGAAAGCTACCAAATAACTGTCAAATTTTTTTGACTCCGTTAGCGCCAAAGACAATCAATTTATATGACTTTCCATGGGCTTTCATGGTAAATATTTATTTTATTATGATATGATTCATTTTTTTTATTCAATAATGCTTTTAATTTATTGGCTTTATTTTGTAGGCTTGGGCGTTTGAAGCCATTCTTTATTTGAGACAACAAGTGAACTACCTAGAAGAAGTTTTCTATCTAAGAATCCTGAGATGATTGTCGGTTAAAACTGATAAAAATGTAAAATTTCTTGATCTCTTCAACCCCCGAAGGATGCAGTACGTCTAATTCTAATTTAGTTTTGTTTTAATTAATGATTTTTTGAATAATCTAATCATCATTCTAATATATGTACTAATTTATGTTAGATTGTGCATCCGTCGCTTGTTCCAATCAATCGGGAGTTGAAGATGCCATTTTTTCTTACTTTACGATTTATGCGGATCCCTAAGGTCATTGATAGAATAAAAAAGGAATTATTTGGAGCAACAACCATCACAAGAAAAATAATTTTGAAGGGTAGGCTTCTTGTTGTTGATGATAGTAGTGGTAGTGGTGCTGCTGTTGGGGCTAATGATGCTCTTCTTATAGTTTTTGAAACAACAAACCATTGTGATTATGATAATACTGGTTATAAAGATTTTTTCCCTTCTAGTGAATATTCTACATGCAAATGTCAAGACTATAAGGTGAAACATGATGGAGCCTCCTTAATTCTTGTGTTGCTCTTTGCATCCAACCACCTAAGGATCCTTGGATGAGAAATCTCATCCGGGTAATCCTTGACCTGCTTTCGGAGGGGAGGAATGGCTTCCAATTCCCAATCCTAAAAAATGTAAAT
Source organism: Capsicum annuum (assembly GCF_002878395.1). Classification (NCBI taxonomy): domain Eukaryota; kingdom Viridiplantae; phylum Streptophyta; class Magnoliopsida; order Solanales; family Solanaceae; genus Capsicum; species Capsicum annuum. The sequence continues at coordinate 141,077,525 of NC_061120.1, read as the reverse complement.
AGGAAGCAATAAAAAAAAAGTCATAATAATTATTCAATATAAATTAATGGATGAGTAAGTAAATAGAGATTAAATTTACCATGAAAGCCTAAGGAAAGCCATATAATGTGATCATCTTTGGGGATAGCTTAGTCAGTAAATATTTGACAGTCAAGTTGTAGCTATCATATCCCCAGGGATGGTTGTTTAATTTCTCAAAATCCTCAGCAAACACCAACAAATCATCTTCTATGACTTTGTTGGCGTCTCTTGCCAATATAACGAAATGGGCAAACCAAACTAAGCACAATTTCTCCCTGTACTTCTTTGGTATGGTTTTATCCTTGAGATCTTGTGTCAACATCATGGCTTTGTATCTACGTCCATCAATGTCGAACAACCCATCTATATTTTTGATGCATTTATTGGTTTTGGTGGGTTGTCACTTGGACAAAGCCTTCCCTTTATTTGATGGTGGTGGTTTGGCTGTCTTGCTTGCCTTGAACTTTTTGCGGGGTATTTTATTGATGAAAGGTTCTTTTGGATGATCGCATCTCAAGCCTGTCACTATGGTAAACTCTTTTATGCCAAAATAGCTCTGCATGCCACAGTAGTTCATCCAGATTTCAACCATCTTTTTTCCCCTTCCGTCGAATTTTTATCATCCCCACGTACTTGATCTTGTGCTTGAGAAGATCATATACTATGCTCATTTGGAAACGGGCAGTGTGGTCCTCAGGCAGCTCACGAAAGCATCTAAAGTATCTCTTCTTAAAAAGTTCATCTATGTTTTCATTCTTCATAGTATTCCTAAATTCATAAAAAGTTTTCCCCAACTGGCATTTAAGTACAAGATCACTAGTTAGTTCTGCAGGGTCATCTATCGGATCGCAACGTGAAACCTGGCAATACTAATTGTTTTGACAGGATCATGCTGGGATTTTGATCTTAATTCACGCCCCATTGGTGATACATTATCATCATGTTGATCGTCATCTGCTTTCTCACTTTCTACTTCTTCCTCTTCGTATTTATCATCATGTTGATCAACATCCTCTTTCCCACTTTCTACTTCTTCCTCTTCTTGTTTATCTTCTTTTTCCTCCTCACTTTTATTTTCCTCATCAGCCTTTATATACCTTTCTCTACCTTCCTCAACATCATTTTCATAACTTTCCTCAACTTCACTTTTCCCTGACTGAGATTGTTCAGGAAGTTCCAACGAATCCATCTGTACTCTAGCCTTTTTTGTTAGTTGGTCAGAAGTTTATCCACTTTTACTCTCTTTTCTTTTGGTAGACATCTTTTAACTATAAACAACAGGAAACAAAAAAATACATTACATTTGATGTCTGCATAATTTTAAAAAAAAAAAGGTAAGACAAATTTCAGTAAAGTTTTATACGCCACATTACAAAAAAATATCCCAACGGATAACCCATCTGTTGGAATAGATGTGGAATCTGTTTGAAGACCTATTTAATATCTCCCAACAGATGTTCCACCTATTGCAATAAATGGACCACCAAGACCACCAACAACACCATCACTACCACCAAGACCACCACGAATGCCACCAAGACCACCAACACTATCACTAAGACCACCACCACCACCACCAATACCAACACCAATGCAACTAATACTACTACCACCACCAATTATCTTAATATCCACACCAAGACCACCACCACCACCACCAATACCACCAATACCAACAACAATACTATCGATACCACCACCAACGGCCACCAACAACACCAAAAACACATTCAATAATACCACGACAGTCAACGAAACATTGCAACAAAAACTAGAATTTTCTCAAGTTCTTCCTATATTTTTAGCATCAAAACTCAAAATTGTTAATCCATTCTCGAAGATAATACAACTAAAAGTCTTTTTTTATCATTATCTAAAAAGTCCTAATTTTTAGAATAAAAAATAAATATAGAACTCTTCTCAAACTCTATTACCTACGAAGACAGAGAAAATGATAGATACAAGAAAGAATAAAGTTGAAAATAACAACTATATGGTCGAAAATAGGAAGAAAATTGATCTATTTTGAAGGGTTGAGCAATATGTTAAGTAGTTGTTGTCTGTATTATTGAGAGAGAAAAAAAGAGTGAGAACTTGAGATTTGAAATGATGAAATATGTTTCCCACGAATGAATGATTTGTATGAGTTGATTTGTATTTTGGAAAAAAATGACAAGTTTTAAAATTATTAATTTGGTCTAAATTGATCTTAATTATTTTTGAAAAGAGATAATTTTTAACCGTTTCATCATAATAAAGTGTATTAAGTTTAACTGGAACACTGATGAATTTAGGTATTAGCTTAATAATAAGTTAATATGAATCGTTTCAACTCAGATCATGTAATTACAAAGACTCAATTGAAATTATAGTTGACCCTATGAGCTCATCCCTAGTTCTAGATAAATCAATTTAGGTATTAGTTTAATAATAAGTTAATATGAAATGTTTTAACTCAGGTCGGGAGGAACGCAATACCAACATCACACAATTTCAAAGACTCAATTGAAATTGTAGTTGACCCTATGAACTCATCCTTAGTTCTAGCTAAATTAGTTTAGGTACTATCTTGATAATAAGTTAATATGAATCGTTTCAACATAGGTCAGGAGGAACGCAATACAAAATCACACAATTGCAAAGACTCAATTAATATTGTAGTTGACCCTATGAACTCATCCCTAGTTCTAGCTAAATCAATTTAGGTATTATCTTGATAATAAGTTAATATGAATCGTTTCAACTCAGGTCGGGAGGAATGCAATACCAACATCATGCAATTACATAGACTTAATAAGAATTGTAGTTAACCCTATGTACTCATCCCTAGTTCTAGCTAAATTAATTTAGGTATTAGTTTGATAATAAATTAATATGAATTATTTTAACTCAGGTCAGGAGGAATACAATACCGACATTACGCAATTGCAAAGACTCAATCGAAATTATAGTTGACCCTATGTACTCGTCCCTAGTTCTAGCTAAATTAATTTCATTATTAGCTTGATAATAAGTTAATATGAATTGTTTCAACTCAGGTTGATCGATTGACGACTCAGGTCAGGAGGAATGCAATACAAACATCACACAATTGCAAAGACTCAAATGAAATTTTAGTTGACCCGATGTACTCATCCCTAGTTCTAGATAAATCCATTTAGGTAGTAGCTTAATAATAAGTTAATATGAACCATTTCAACTCAGGTCGGGAGGAATGCAATACCAATATTATGCAATTGCAAAAACTCAATTGAAATTGTAGTTGACCCTATGTACTCATCCCTAGTTCTAGCTAAATCAATTTAGGTATTATCTTGATAATAAGTTAATATGAATTTTTCAACTCATATTGATCAATTGATGACTCAGGTCGAGAGAAACGTAATACCAACATCACACAATTGTAAAGACTCAATTGATGTTGTAGTTGACCCTATGTACTCATCCCTAGTTCTAGCTAAATCAATTTAGGTATTAGCTTGATAATAAGTTAATATGAATTATTTCAACTCAAATTGATTGATTAATAACTTAGTTCAGGAGGAATGGAATACCAATATCACGCAATTGCAAAGACTCAATTGAAGTTGTAGTTGACCCTATGTACTCATCCATCATTCTAGCTAAATCAATTTAGGTATTAGCTTGATAATAAGTTAATATGAATCGTTTCAACTCAAATTGATTGATTGATGACTCAGGTCGGGAGAAACGCAATACCAATATTATGCAATTGCAAAGACTCAATTGAAGTTGTAGTTGACCCTATGAACTCATCCCTAGTTCTAGCTAAATCATTTTAGGTATTAGCTTGATAATAATTTAATATGAATCATTTTAACTTAGTTCGGGAGGACCGCAATACCAACATCATGCAATTGCATAGGCTCAATTAAAATTGTGGTTAACCCTATGAACTCATTCTTAGTTCTAGATTTTGATATCTATTACAACAAATTACCTATCTATTGTAAATTATCAAATAGATATTTGCATCTATTGCGACAGATGACTGAGCTGTTGGAAATTTTCAAACAAATATTTATTTCTGTTGCAATAGATGACATACCTGTTTGAAATTTATTTTTTTATTTTAAAGTAATTTTCTGTCGGAAATAAAAAAGATAAAATTCTAAGGCGGTAAAAAATATTTCTTGGATAACTCAAAAATCTCCTCCTTGAATTGTCATATCTTGTCTTTTCAATGTCACCCGTCTTTTCATTTATTCCAATAGATGACCTATATGTTGTAACAAATGCATAGCCTGTTACATTAGATTGCTCATCTGCTGAACAGATATAGAATCTGTTGCAACAAATGGGTAACATACTACAACAGATGGGCAATCTATTATAATAAGTTATACATCTGTTACAATAGGTGGGGAATCTCTTGCTGATGGGGAAGCTGTTGAACAAATGTTGAAATGTGTTGTATTTATTCAATTTTGTGTTACCTATTTTTAAAATTATGCATACATCAATTGTAATGTTCTTTTGTTCTTCTCTTGTTTGACATCAATTGTTTTTTTTTTGTAGATATAAGGAAGTGTAAGTTGATCAACTTTTACCTGACCAACACAAAAGGCTACAGAAAAGATGGGTTCGGAGGATTAAATTACTTGTAGATGGAACCACTTCATATATGGGAGGTATGTATTGTTGATCATGTTATCGTGAACACACACATAGATTACATTGATTTGTGGATGCTGTTTTTACCATTTAGGCATTCAAACAAGATATCTGCAATTTTACAGTTAAGTTTGATAAGTCTGAACTGATAAGACTGAGGGCCCATGAATATGGTTCTAATAACCTGTTAGGATTTAATAGCGATTGTTGCTCATGTTTATGTGTTACGTTTTTTGAAGGGATCAAGTTTTGGTGGCATTGTAAAAAGATTCAATAGAAATCGGACTAACTTTAAGGGTGCATTGTACTCTGAGAAGACCTTTAAAGCCTCCCACTACTGCAACCAAGAACAGAAATCAATATAGTTATTGCCCTAACCCAAATTTATATGGTTGGATTGGTCTGGGTGATGATTATATGCCAGAAGGTGCGGTAGGAGAATACCTGCGAGGGAAAAGGGGAGTTGTTGAAGTTTATATTATCTGAGAGCTAATTAAAGAGAAAACATAGGGTAGCAAGCAAGGAACGTGTAGCGAATCTGGACGATGAAATTGATTTAAAACATGAGAAATCTGGATCAAGTGCAAATATGAAAGTATCCAGTAAAGAAAATCCGTCTGTCATTTCTCTCAATGAAAAATAGTGTTGCTGGGCACTTTGCTGCGACTAGCTAGTGTGGTCGGAATGATCACCTACGTAAGAATTAATAGAACACCAAGAAAGCAACTTTGTGGGCACCAAGGGTTGAAATGATGTACAATAAATTAAGAAAACTTGTCCCAAGTACTTCTGAAGTTAAAATAAGGAATTAAGCGAAGGCAGAAATTTCTGAATTTTAACTTGCATCCTATGCCTTCTTGTTTGTGGTTTCGATTAGGTCCACTACTATAATCTGATCGAAACTACAAACAAGATTGAAAGGCAGATTGAGTATAATTACTTCCTTAGTAATATGGATGTAATTGATTATGTTTTCTTTCCTTACCATGCTTTTAACATATCTTCAAAAAAATCAGATGCTTACTGTAGTGTGTGAATTTGTGCAGTTACCAGAGCTCTTGAAAATTATCAAATGGATGGAAATGTAAATTACACCAATTCTTTTGGCATATTAACAACTAAGAATGGAAAAGCACTGGTGCAATGTAAATTCTATGAAATAAGCATCCAATTTTATTGTCCTCTAGCAAATCAAGATATTGCCCAACATTGTCGGAGGACAATAAAATTAGATGCTTATTTGATGGAATTTACAATACACTAGTGTTGTTCCATGCTTAGCTGCTAATATGTCAAAACCACTGGTGCAATTTACATTTCCATCCATTTGATAATTTTCAAGAGCTCAGGCAACTGCAGGATTCACATACTACAAGAAGCATTTAATTTTCTTAAAGATATATTGAAAGCATGGTAAGGTAAGAAAACACAATCAATTACATCTATATTGCTAAGGAACTAATTATGATCAATATCTCTTTCAAACTTGTTTGTGGTTTCGATCTTGTCAATAGCAGTGCACCTAATCAAAACCACAAACAAGAAGGCATTGGATACAATTTAAAAGTCAAAAATTGACGTCTTCGCTTGATTCCTTATTTTAAATTCAGTTGTTCTTGACGCAAGTTTTCTTGACTAACTGTACATCATTTCAACCCTCAGTGTTCACAAAGCTGCTTTCTTGGTGTTTTGTTATTTTCTATGTAGGTGATAATTCCGACCACACTAACTAGGCCCAGTTCCCTAGCAAAGTATCCAGCTGCAATATTTTTCTTTGATAGAGACGATAGATGAATTTTCACTACTGGATACACTTTCATATTTTCACTTGATTTAGATTTCTCATGTTTTATGAAACAGCTAAGGAATAGGAACCTTGTAAAATTTCTTAGGCTTTGGACCTTTTTGGCTCGGTACGACTCAAGGGAGTCACTCATACCCCTTAGATACGAATTATTGGCTGTCGTGTGGGTTCAATCGTACCCTAGGCAGTATGTTGGGCTTAGCTACTGCCCAAGATATGACTCAACTAGGTAAGAGTAATATAGGAACATATGAGTGGTGCAAGGCAAGTCATATGGTGCATATTTGAGTTGTCTTGCTGAATATGTCCATTATACGAGTGATGGGTACGATTGGGGGTGTCGCTCGTACCCTTAGGTACGACTTAGGGGTGTGTGAGTCATATAGAAACTAGTAGGTAAGGTTAAGTCAAAGTTTGGTGACACGACCTGACCTCGGGACTTGTCGTAATGGGCATCCCAAGTCCAATCAGGATCGGGGACCGCCCCCTGTTACCCAACCCAACCACCTATATTCAGCCTTAGATGGGCTGAATTTCGATCATATAATAAGATAGAGTTATTGTTATCATTAATACTCTGGGATAGGGTCACAACCGTGACCGACCCAACCGAGTCCAACCATACCTCACCAACCGCCCAACCGTACCTAACCAAACCATAGACCATAAACTAAGGAAATACTAAAACATAATAAGAAAATCAATCCCAAAATGTAATATGATGGAACAGTGAGAAATTATGTCCGATAATGTCAGCATCCAAGCTTATTCCAATTCCAAGGCCGACACTAATACCAATCCCGCCCATACCAACCCCCAGAAGTACCATAAAGCCTCTATCTAAAAGAGTAAACAAATTCGGTTGGAAAATGCCCCCAACAATGGCCAAAACCAATATCCAAACTAAAAGAAAAGTGTCTAAAAGAATCCATAACGTGAAATGATGCCTTTCAAAAGGATAGAAGCTCAACACTTCAATTCAAATGCAGATACCAAATCTGCGAGCTAAATAGAAGGAGTGGAATAGCTGCTTCCTACATAGTGTGGGTATACAGCTGCCAGTAGACGGGGTTAGCGAATGACCGCTAGTATGAATCTTACAATAAGGATAAAATAATTCCAGTCATAAAACCAAGTAAAACCATCCATAATTCATACAACCATAAATATATAAGTATCGATAATAGGGATCGGGTTTAGCATACACTTAAAACCTTTACCTGGGCTGTGTTTCTTAGCCGTCCTAACCATCCACTGGTGATATGGATTCAGCTCCCCTTGGTTGCACGACCAGAGAATATCCCATGGGATGAATAGTACATCCCTCTAATATAAAATGTGACAGTCGTACGTGGTCATCAAATCCCCTCATATCGACAAATATGAGTTTTCAATTTTGGTCCTCCTGGGATCGCCACCTTCCACGGCTTGGCTACACACATCATCATTAATGTCAATTTACCATTTATTAACCAAGGCCAATATTAGTGGTATCATCATACCACCTCTTACTTGCAAGTAACATCCATATCCAAACTTTTTAGGTTAAGAGGACCTTAAGTGCCCTTCCAATTACCATATTAAATCCACTTGGGAGACTTTCATGTTCTCCACAATCATAACTATTTAGCCTTTAGCCTTTCCAAACCATTTAAACCAAGCATAAATCCTTTGTCCGGTTTAAAACATGCAAGAGTTCCATTAAAAGAAGTCAATGCAATGAACATATCTTTATAAGCATTTTATCAAACACCTTGGGGGCATAATATAACCAAAACCAATTCCAAAGACCATTAATGACTGTGAATTACTCCTTCTCACTAAAAGTGTCATAACTTCTCAACCGGGTATCGAATTTAGGCGAAATTGGTTTCGTTGAAAAGCTGATTCAATTATATACAATTTGGTAGGTCTAGATCTGGAAAATTTTACACGTATAAAGAGTTATTCACTTTTAAAGTTGACCCTTAACACACTAGGAACTAAATAAAACTAAGAAAAGTTTGGGGTATTACAATATTTCCCCCTTAGAAACATTCGTCCTCGAATGAGACTAGCTAAATTGAGGGTACTGAGGAAATAAGACTATATACTATAATGTACCACTAAAACAGAGCTGCATGACTGAATCTAAAGAATAATGAGTGACTGAACTTATTTGTGAATGCATGAATTGATATGAAGATAATCACATGGCTGAAACTAAGACTGGAAAAGAATTGAATTAAGGAAGACTGTTACTTTAGGCTGAATCTGAATTTATGGAGAAGAGGTGAGGATACTTGGTTCACATGTCTTCTTCTATTTCCCAAGTGGCACCCTCAACCAACTGATTTTGCCATAGAATTTTAACCAAGGTAACTTCTTTGTTCCTTAGTCTACAGATTTGGTGATCAAGGATCTCTACTGGAAGTTCCTTGTATGAAAGGCTATTCTTAATATCCGTGCTTTCTAGAGGGACTACGATGGCTGAATCGTCCATAAACTTCTTCACTAAGGACACATAGAACACTAGGTGAACGGATGACAAGTCTACAGATAGCTTAAGCTCATATGCTACCTTCCCCACATGACTCAATATCCTAAAGGTACCTACATATCGGGGACTAAGATTTTTTTTCCAAATTTCTTCACCACCTTCATGGGTGAAACCTTCAAATAAACAAAATCATCGACTTCAAACTTAAGATCTCTCCTTCTTACATCTGCATAAGATTTCTGACAACTCTGAGCTCCTTTCATTCTCTCTCGAATTGAACTTTCTCCATGGCTTCAAACACCATATCTAGCCCAAACAAAGTGGCCTCACCTACTTCAAACCAACCGACTGGTGACCTACATCTCCACCCATAAAGAGCCTCAAACGGGGTCATCTGAATACTAGAATGGTAACTGTTATTATGGTGAACTCGGTCAACATTAAGTAGTCATCCCAAATTTCCTTGAAGCTAAGAACACATGCTATCAACATATACTCTAGGGTCTGAATGGTCCTCTCTGCTTGACCATCTATCTGTGGATGAAAAGCTGAATTGAGATTAACTTGGGTACTAAGACCCTTCTGATAGACTTTCCAAAATTGAGAGGTAAACTGAGTACCTCTTTCTGAAATGATGGATAAGAGAACTCCGTGTAATCTCACCAACTCTCTGATATACAACTTACCATAATCTTCAGTTGTGTAGGACATGTGAACTGGCAAGAAATGGGTTGATTTGGTCAGTCTATCTATACTAGCCCAAATCGAATAATGTTGTCGACACGAATGGGGTAATTTTATCACAAAGTCCATGCTCACCTCCTTACACTTTCAAGAGGAAATACCAAACTCTTGCAATGTGCCACCAGGTCTCTGGTGCTCTACCTTAAACTGTTGACAAGTTGCACACTTGTCCATAAATTCTGCGATATCTCTCTTCATACTACTCAACCAGTAGACTTCCCACAAATTGCGGTATATCTTGGTAGCACCTGGGTGAATGGAGTAACACGCACCATGTGCTTCTACCATAATATGTTGCCTCAAATCATCAACACATGGCGTACACAATCTACTCTGGTATCTCAACACACCATCTTCCCCTTGGGAGAAAACCTCTACCTTTTGGTATTTAACTGACCCCTTCAGTTTGACCAAACTAGAGTCCTTATCCTGTTTCTCTTTCACTATAGAAACTAGAGAAGATTCTGAACTACTCTGAACTCAAATATTCTCCTCAGTTGAGTCAACCAACCTCACACCTAATTTAGCTAACCGGTGAATTTCTCGAACTAGTTCTCTTATATCACTCTCCATGTAAGAAACCCTGCCCATAGACAGTCTATTAAGGGCGTCTAGCACCACATTAGCCTTGTCCAGATGATATAACACACTCATATCATAATTCTTCAATAATTCTAACCAGATTCTCTGACAAAGATTTAAATTCCTCTGAGTAAACACATATTGTAAGCTTTTGTGATTTGTGAATACATCTACATACACCCCATAAAGATAGTGCCTCTGAATTTTCAATGCAGATACAACAGTAGCTATCTCAAGGCCATGGGTAGGGTAGTTCTTTTCGTGAGGCTTAAGTGTCTAGAGGCGTAGGCAATAACCTTACCTCTATGCATCAAAACATAACCCAGACCAATTCTCAAAGCATCATAATAGACAATGAATCCATCTGTACCATCAGGTATCACTAAACTGGGGCTGAAGTGAGTCGAGCCTTCAACTCCTGAAAACTCTTCTCATAGGAATCTAACCACTGAAACTTAACTTTCTTATGGGTCAATCTAGACATGGGGGAGAAATAGATAAAAGCCCTTCCACAGAACATCTGTAATATCTAGCTAAACCCAAAAAACTCCTGATGTCTGATGGAGAGATAGGTCTAGGCCAGTTTGTTACTGCTTCTATCTTTTGGGGATCAACTCTAACGCCATCACTAGAAATAATATGACCGGGGAAAGCTAGTGATCTTAGCCAAAATTCACATTTGCTGAATTTGGCAAACAACTAGTGATCTTTAAGAGTTTGCAACACAATTCTAAGATGGTCTACATGGTCATCATCACTATGAGAATAGAAAAGAATATCCTCAATAAAGACTATGACAGACATGTCTAAATACTGTTTGAATACTCTATTCATCAAGTCCATGAAGGCTGTTGGACATTTGTCAGCCCAAAAGACATGACTAGAAACTCAAAATAACTATAATGGGTTCTGAAAGCTGTCTTTGAAATATCACATTCCCTCACTCTAAGCTGATAATAGCCGGATCTAAGGTCTATCTTGAAGAAATAACTTGCACCTTGGAGTTGGTTAAATAACTCATCAATCCTAGGAAGAGAATTTTTGTTTTTGATTGTGACTTTATTCAACTGATAATAGTTAATGCATATCCGCAAAGAACCATCTTTCTTTCACACGAATAGGATGGGAGCATCCCATGGAGAGACATTAGGCCTCATGAAACCTTTATATAAGAGGTCTTTAAATTGCTCTTTTAACTCCTTAAGCTTAGCTAGAGACATACGATATGGATGAATAGAGATGGGGTGAGTATGTGGAAGAAGGTCAATACCAAATTCTATTACCCTATCAGGAGGTACCCCTAGCAAATCTTTGGGAAAAACTTCATGAAACTCACTGACTATGCGGACTGACTGAACTGTTGGAGCCTCAGATTTGGTGTCTTTGACTCGAATTAGATGATAGATGCACCCTTTTGTTATCTACTTTTTGGCTTTAAGATATGATATAAAATGACTCTTGGGAGACACTAAATTACCTTCCCACTCAAAAGTTGGCTCATCAGAAAACTGAAACTTTACTACTCGAGTGCGGCAATCTATAGATGCATAACAGGAATGAAGCCAATCCATACCAAGAATAATTTCAAAATCGACCATGTCTAACTCTATTAAGTATGCTAATATGATCTTATGAAGGACAGTGAGAGGACACTTTGTATAGACTCGTTTGGAAACAGCTGACTCACCCATCGGGGTGGAAACTAAGAAGGGCTTATGGAGTTTTTTAGGTCCTGCCCCAAAATTTACTGAAAATAACATGGTCACATAAGAGAGATTCGACCCGGGGATTAACAACACATAAACATCAAAATGAAAGACATGAAGCATATCAGTAAATACATCTGGTGAACTCTCTTTCTTCTGACAAGATGGTAAAGTATAAAACCAGTTTTGGCACTAAAATCCACCGGTGCTGGATGATGTACCCTGGGGAGGGACTGGGCGACCTAGAGAAACTGGAGTGCTAATATCCTGAGTTTGGGGACGAACATACCTGTTTCCCTGCTTAGCATGTGGACACTCTTTGATTCTATGACCTAACTTTCCACAACCATAACAACCTTTCTGTCCCTACAAGCACTCACCATGATGATTCTCACCAGACATAGCACATAAAGAATAAATGGGTTATCCACTCACATTATTCTGTGACCAGGACATAGAAGTTTTACCCCACTGGTATTTCCTCGCTCTGAGGGGAAGCACTGGCTGAAGGGCGCTGGCATAGATGAGGGAATCTAAAATTACATACGATTTTCCCCTCTAAACTTTGTCTGACTATACTTAAACTGCCCAGTTCTAGCCTTCTTATTTCCCCTCTCTCTTCTCTTTAAATTTTTTACCTTGATCTACTGAGCATGAATCATCAGCCTAGCAAGATCCATATCCCCTATAAACATGGCAGTCCTATACTCCTTGACTACTAAACCAGATACTCCAGTGACAAACTTAATTATACTTGGCCCAGGGTCAGCTATCGTATCAGGGGCATACTTGGACAACTGATTGAACTTAAGACAGTGCTCTTTCACTGTCATCGAGCCCTGCCTCTGGTTTACAAAATCCTCTACCTTAGCTTCTCTCAATTCACACAGAAAAAACCTGTCTAGAAATACATCCTGAAACACCATTTAACTCATAGGAGCTTTATTTTTACCTCTACTATTCTTTCACATAACAACCCAATCATACGCCATATCCTTCAGCCTATAGGATGCCAACTCTATACTCTCCTCCTCAGTAATATACATAATCTGGGTGATCTTTATCACCTTATCTAAGTAAAGTTGTGGGTCATCGCCTGCTTTTGACCTAAAGAACTCAGACGGATCTATTCTCATAAAGTCACGAATTCTGGCTGCTACTAAATTCCTATTCTGTTGAAGTGGTACTGCCACCTGATGGTTGCCCTAAATATTGGTAGTCACAACTTGGTCCAATGCCTAAAAGACAGCTCGAAATTCAGCATGGGATACATTCTCATTCAGAGGGTCAGCAGGCTGGGTTGGCTGGTTATCATTTCTGCGTGCATTAGCTCGGCGAGAAGGCATATTTAACTGTTATATAAGAGCATGGGTTAAAAGTAGATAAATACATTGTAATCATGATAGATCATGAAAGAAAGATATGATTTTCTAAATCATTCTGTAGCCTCTTGCACATAAATGTGGTGCACTTCACACCCATGACCAAGACTCTATATAATATGGCTTGTCTGACTCTCTAGGACTATTATAACCTTGGACTCTAATACCAAATTTGTAACACCCCAAAAAGGGGTCTCGAGACGTCACATGGTACTCAAGACTATGAGTAGCCTCAAGCTAACCCTAAAAGCCTTCTACTAAATCTGAAACTCATAATAGAGGAATATAAATATAAAATCAATGCAAAAGTCTGTCTGATCTAAGATGAAATTATCTGAACATAATATCTAAAAATATTAGACTCAAAAGTCTAGACAATCAACACTGGAAATTTGAATTATAACGAGCAATCTGAAAAGACTCTACTACTAACAACTAGAGAGCCATTGGGACAAGCCTTTAGCTGACTTGAACTAACTATAAATACTGAATCAACTACTTTAATAAGCTGAAAATCTTAATAACTAGTGCCCCAAACTATGAGGACTCACCAACTATCGGGATGTAGATAGAGAGGCTCAAAATCACTCACGCTGCTGAAATTGAGCACCTTGACCTACATTATTAAATAATGTAACACATAGACATATATGTGGATCAGTACTTCTGGAATGTATTAAGCATGTGGGGGTGAATGCATAAGTAAAACAATATCTCAACGGTAATATAAACTTGTAAAGAATGCATGCTAAATGTAGATGACTCACATTATCTTGAATAACTAAAAACTGAGAATTATAATCATGAGTAATAAGGTATGATGTATAAATCTTGTAAGTCATAACACTTAGTTTCTAAAAGTTGTACTTGTATTCTATCTTTAAATCATGCTACCTAAGTGTAGAGAGGACTCGCTTTTATATCTGTAAACTAAAAGCTGAAATCTCATGACCAAGATCTTATGTGAAATAATATTTGAAATGAATTGTGAGCCTTACTCTTAGTTTCTAAAATTTTTTTTGTTAGGATTACTCTTTTCTGTTGGGAGGTTCTTACAATCTATATCTATCATCCATATAAATGGAAATAATCTGATTATTTGAACCTACGTTGGCTCGTAGTTCTAGGGCATGTAAACATACCCAACTCGGTGCTAAATACTACTCCCTTTGATCTGTATGCTCATTTTGTAGGAAATTCACTTTTTAAACTAGTATAAGAGTTTATAATGAAAACAATCATGCATCTATTTACTTTAAACTATAATAAAACTATAAAGTGGATTCCACATCTTGGCTGAGATTAAAAGATCAAATCTTGATCAAAATCTGAATTTAACTAATCATAGGGTGCTTAAAGCAGTCATTCTTGAAATATCAATATTCAAACTAGGGCTTGGTAACCCTTGCATCAAATTCATGTCAAACCATCATAAAGTTCATGGAAAGTCTTGAAAATTCAATTCTAAATCTGGAAACTAAAGTCACATGCATAAAAATACGAAGTAGAATGCAATTAAACATCTAAATCACTTGTAACATCATAATCTTTAAATAGTGATGAGTGGGTATAAACCCTAGACTGAAATTCTTATAATTTCATGTAAAATTCATCTTTAAAACTAATTTTGGGCATAAGAATGAAAGGATTATCCTTGTTCATAATCCCACATACCTTAATTGATGAATAGATGAAGAAACTTGAACTTTAAGTTCCTATTTGTACTCTTGAAGATTGTTTCGTGAAGATCTTGAATTGGGAATCTTGAACTTTGGGTTATCTTGGAAAAAGAATGGTGGACGAGTGAAAATTTGTACTCCACTGTGATGCAGTGTTATCGTGATGTTTTACTAGAAAAAAATGCGAAATTGCACGCCAATGCGTCGCGGCGTCTGTTCCATCATGATTTCTGGTGAAACATCTATTAATTGTGATAAGCTATAGTAAAGGGACGAGTGGGATTTTGGGGTTCACCGTGACGCGGCATAATCATGGTGAACTACTACTTCTCATTAAAAGTGCCATAACTTCTCAACCGAGTATCGAATTTAGGCAAAAATGGTATCGTTGGAAAGCTGATTCAATTATCTACAATTTAGTGGGTCTAAAACTTAAAAATTTTACATGTATAAAGAGTTATTGACTTTTATAGTTGACCCTTGATACACTAGGAGATAAATGAAACTAGGAAAAGTTTGGGGTATTACAGCATATAGTTTGGTTTTGGTTTAAACTATGTTTTTACATGTTTTTGGTATTAATTTGATTATGTGGCTATTGGTTGGTTATGATTTAACAAAAGGGGTCTTGAGTAACCCTAATTATGGTGGTTTATGTATTGGTTTTGGTCTTCGTAAAGGTATGCCTTCAACGAGTTTGATAAAATGCCTCAAAGAAATTTATTACTATATTATTGAACTTTCATTGGAACTCTTGCATGGTTTGGTTTATTAATGGAACTCTAAATGGTTTTAGATGGTTTAAATGGTTTAAATTATATAAATTCTTTAAATGCTTGGCATGGTCTAAATTAGTTTGTAATGGTTTAAAAGGTAAAGGTTTTGGTGGTCATGGTTGGTCTATTTCGAAAACCTTATGGGATACATGGAAATCCCTCAAGTGAATGTATTAATTGAATTGGTTTAAATGAGTTGAAAAGGCTAAAGTCTAAATAGTTATGCTTGTGAAGAACATGGAAGTCTCCCAAGTGGTTTAATTTGTTATATGGAAGGGCACTTGAAAGTCCCCTTAACCTAAATAGTTTGGCTATGGATAGTACTTACAAGTAAGGGGTGGTATGATGATACCACTAATATTGGCCTTGGTTAGTAAAATGGTAAATAGATTGGTTGGTTATTTAGAAAAAGGTTTTAGTTGGGCAATAATGGCGGGTTGTGTAGAAAAGCCTTGGAAGGTGGCAGTCCCGTGGGGACCAAAACTGGAAACTCGTATTTGCCAATATGAGTATTAGTCTTAGTAGACCGCGTGCATGATTTCATACTATTAGGGAATATACTGGTCATCCCATGGGATACTTCCCTGCTCGTACGACTACACGCACTAGGGCCCCTTCAAGAGGGGAAGTTGAACCCATATAGCCCATGGGTGGTTTAGGACAGCCAAGCTACACAACCCAAGTAAAGGTTTTAAAGGCATGCTAAATCCGGTCCCCTTACTCGACATGGTTATATATATATATATATATATATATATATATATATGGTTGTATGCATTATGGATGGTTTTTACTTGGCTCTGTAGTTGGCATTATTTTATCCCTATCCTAAGTGCATGCTAGTGTTCACCCACTAACCCATCTAATAGCGACTGTATGCTCACGCTATGCAGGAATCGGCTATTTTACTTTTCTCTATTGGTGATCGGATTCTGTTACAGTCGATGTTGGATTGAAGTTGTGAGCTTTCATAGTTCAAAAGGCATCTATTTCATGTTCTTGTCTTTCATAGACTTTGGTTTTTGGCTATGGTTGGGGGCGTGTCCCGATTAGGTACTCTTTGGTTGATCTAGAGGCTTCGTATAGACAACTGTGGACTTGGGTACGGTCCGGATAGATTGTCATATATATTTATATACACACACATGCTTTGGATTATTATTATACTTGGTTTAGTTTATGGTTCCCAAATTGGTTTGGTTGGTCATTAGGTGGATAGACTTGGTTGGGTTGGTCTCGATTATAGACTTATCTGAGAGTCACCACATGGATAATGCACTATCTTGTTATATTTTTGGACTTCAGCCGACTCAAGGTATGTCATTGGTAGTTGGTCGGGTAACGAGGGTTGTCTCCGGTCCCGGTCGGACTTGATATGCCCATAACAACATGGCTCGAGGGCCAGGTCATGTCATTTTAAGTCAATTTCATTGGCCAATTTTGCTAGAAGTTCCTTGCTTGCGTACCCTATGTTTTCTCTTCAATTAGCTCTCAGATGATATATTCTTTCATAAACTCCCCTTTTCTCCCAGGTATTCTCCCCCGGTTCCTTCTGGCATATAATCATATTTTTGAATAACCCATCCATATAATTTGGTCCAGGGGAATTTTTATTGGTTTTTCATTCTTATTTGCTGCAGTGGGAGACTTTGAAGGACTTATCGGAGTCCAATGCACCGTTAAAGCTAGTCCAATCTCTATTGGACCTCTGCAATGACACCAAATATTCATCCCTTCTCAAAACTTTACATGCATAAACATGAGCAACGACCGTTATTAATTCATAACAGAGTTTTGGCACCAACTTTATGGCCCCTTGGCCTTATCAATTCGAACCTATAAAACTTAATTGTACAATGCAGGATCTTGTTTGAATGATCAATGCCTAATCAGTTAAAAATTGCATTCACAAAATCATTGTACTTTATGTGTGTTGCCCCGATAACCTTATCAGTAATACATAACTCCCATACATGAAAGTGGATCCACCAATCTGCACGTACCTTATTCTTCCCAGTAAGGGTGTACATATGTCGGGTTGGTTTGGTTTTTATTAAAAAAACAAACAAACCAATCATGTCGATTTATTAAAACTATAAACCAAATCAAACTAACATAAAATTGGTTTTTTTGGTTTAGATTTTGGTCGATTTTTTTGGGTTTTTTGTTTTTTTGGTTTTGTTTATAATCTTTAGTTTATACAATTATATTGTGATCGAAGATTAGATTAAATATGTTTTCACTCATGTGCTAATGATAACCCATAATTATGAAAAAATAAGGAGCGGAAAACTCTCTTGAAACTAAAAAGTGAGATGAAGAGTGAAAAGTTTAGGTTTTAAGTTTATATTGGATTTTCGATCATTTAATTAATAATTAATGGACAAATATTACAAATTAAAGGCCCAAATCTAAATATATATCTACATCTACTTTCAAATTATTGAAAATGACTAAAACTAGTTGAAAAAGTATTTAAAAAGTAGATTATAATTAATATTTTATGTATAAAAATGTTCGAATATTATATAAATATATATTGTCGGTTTAATTCGGGTTTGGTTTGAATTTTTTTTGTTACACCAAACCAAACAAAGAATGGTCGTTTTTTTTTCTAACGTCAAACCAAACCATAAGTTGGTTTTTTTCTCGGTTTGGTTTGGTTTGTCAGTTCGGATTGACTTGATGGTTTGGTCTATATACCCCTACTTCCTAGCCCATCTATGGCTTAATTTGAATAAATAGATGACTAACCTGTTGTAATAATGACACATTTGTTAAAATTATCAAACAATTATAGACATCTGTTATGACAGATGATCAATCTGTTGCAACGTATGACTTATCTGCTGGAAATAATCAAATAGATATGTATAGTTGTTTCAACAAATTGTCAATATGTTGTAAATTATCAAACAGGTAGAATATATTTTGCAACAGATTACCCATCTATTAGATTTATTTTAAAGCAATTTTCTTTTCTTTTCAAAATACAATAAAGATAAAATATTGTATTTAGATCCATTTTTTAAGTTACATATTCAAAAAGTCACCAATTTTATTTAATTAAGGGATGTAATTATTAAAAAAGAGGTGAACAGTCATGTCTTTTTGACTAACCCATTCAAATTCAATCCTATTTGAATAAACAAATGACTAACCTGTTGCAACAGATGACACATCTGTTAAAATTATTAAACAATTATAGACAACTGTTACGACAGATGATCAATCTCTTGCAATATGACTTATTTATTAGAAATAAACAATCAGATATATACAGTTGTTGCAACAGATTGTCAATATGTCGTAAATTATTAAACAGGTAGAATATATTTTGCAATAAATTATCCATCTGTTAGATTTATTTTTTTTTAAAAATATTTTCTTTCTCAAATACAATAAAGATAAAATGTTGTATTTAGATCCATTTTTTTAATTTACATATTTGAAAAGTCACCAGTTTTATTTAATTAAGGGATGTAATTATTAAAAAAGAGGTGAACATTCGTGGCTTTTTAATTAACCCATTCAAATTCAATCTTTTATATATAGGTCCCTCCTTACTCGTTCAGTCTACTCCACTTCTAGATATATTTGATTTGGATTTGGAAAAGGTGATTCTACGCAACTCCTTGTGGTAACTTGAAAGATAGATTCATGAACTCCGGTGGGAGTTGGGCAACATGAGAGCAAGGCTGAAGAGGGCCCTGCACCTGCCGGATGACGATTGGCCAGTTGACAATAATAATAGTAATAATAATAATTAGGTTATATTTTTTTTAGTGTATGTATTTTCTTTTATTATATCGGATCTACCTAAGGAAGGAACCTAATGTATGTTTTATTTTTATTGTATATTTATATATAATGGATTCAAAAATCTATGTTTGATCGACTTTGGATTTTTAATTCTTATTTAATAGTTAATTTTCATTCTGTCTATTCCTTAGTCTCAACATGTCGATGGTTGGAGGTAGAAATTGAGTGTTTGTGGAAACGGATTGACCATATGTTGCAACAGATGGTTAATCTGTTGCGACAGATGGATCATACGTTGCAACAGATGGTTATTAATAAAAAAGAGTTATTGTTATTGAGAGGATGAAAGGTCATGACTTTTTGATTATTTAATATGAAAAATGGTTCGTAAATTAATAATAAGGAAATAAATAATAAACACAATTTATAACCATAAAAAATGGTTATTTAATTTTAATAACTGATGTTAATATTTAATAGGTGAAAAGTCGTGACTTTTCATCATTTTTTAAATCTATTTTTTTAATTTATTTAATATTTAATAAAAAAAGTCACTACTTTAGATTAATTAAGGTATATGATAATTGTTAAAAAAGAGGTGAACAGTTGTGACTTTTTGTCTAACACATTCAAAACAGCTGATGAATCAAATTCCTCATCTGTTGTGACTGATGAATCAGCTGTTAGAAGAAATCAAAAAAGCTCCTTCAATAGATGGTCGATTTGTTGCAGCAGATGATATATCTGTTGCCACAGATAGGTTATCTGATGCGACATATATACAATCTGTTGCCACAACTCAATAAAAATGATTATTATTTTATTAAAAGAGATGGTTATTGAAAAGGTGAGAAGTCTTTGATTATTTAATTGAGAAAAAGGTTATTTAAATTTAAGAACTAATTAATAATAATAAGCTGAAAAGTCATGACTTATCACAATAATCAAAAAGTCAGCAGCTTGATTTAATTAAGTCATAACTTTTCACAGTAGTAAAAAAGTCACCAGTTTGAATGTAACTAACAAAATGAAGATGAACAGTACTGCTTTTTTGCCTAACTCATTCAAATTCAATCTTCTATAAATAGGTCCCTCCTTACTCGTTCATTCTACTACACACTATGTATTTCTTGCATCTTTTCTTTCATATTACATTTTCAACCTATTTCTCTTCAAAGATCAAATACCTTTTCCCTGACTTAGGTAAGTTTTTTCATTTCTTTTTGTGTAAATCTACCCAGTTGGTAGTATAAGTTGCATTACTTTGGACTCTTTTCTTTGCTTGTGCTTTTACGTTTTTTGTTAATTCATGAATGTTCTAGATATGTTGATCCTATTTGGAAAATTGCTATTCTGTGCGACACCGTGCGGGAGCTTCAGAGGAAGGTTAATAACCTGCAGTGGGAGTTGGGTATCGTGAGAGCAATGATGCTCCGAGAGATTCGCAGGCTGAGAAGCGTCCTGCTGCTGCCGGTTGATGATTGGTCGGCTGAAAATAATAATAATGATGATGATAATAATGATAATAATAATAATTAGGTTATGTTTTTCTTTTAGTGTATGTATTTTTATTTTTGTTATAGTAATGTATTTTATTTTTGTTTAATGAAAAATTTATGTGTCTGTCTATTTCTTCTTCTCAACAAACATGTCGACGATTGGACGTAAGGAACAATTTGTAATCCAGTAGCAATAGCAAGAGTTTTGAGTTCTTTCAACTGTTGGACCATCTGATGAAATATATTGGTTATCTGTTGGGTTTGTGGCAGGAGTTATTTTGTATTGTTCAAAATAGATTACTCACTTGTTGCAACACATTAATCCTCTGTTGCAACAGATAACACGTCCGTTGCAACAGATAATTAGTTTGTTGCAATAGATGATCCATATGTTCGATTCATGTTACGGGCACTATATAGAACCATAAACATGATTTCAACATATGAGTCTTCCGTTGCAACAAATGACTCATTTGTCGCAATAGATGAGTGATCTATTTAAACAGATGACTCTTATGTTAGATTCGTGAACGAGTTCTATCCATTGTTGAAAAAACAGCAGTAGCAGTGTACCCAGATGACAAATTCAACTAAAAATCATAGTTTTACTTACCAAAGTCACCTATGAAGTAATGCCAAAGTGATGTACGAAATAAAATTTGATCAAAAATTGTTCAAGTAGCAGCAGTAGCGGTAAAATAACAACAATGGTCGACAAGAAGCAGATGAAGATGATAATGAAGCAGAAGATGATTATAATGAATTAGAAGATGATGAATAAAGCAGCAACAATAATGAACAACAAAAATTGCGAAGAGAGAGAAAACAACAATGGATGAGAAGAGAGAGAAACATACCTTTTCCCTTAATTTTCTGTTATATTAACTAACATCTAGATCAAAGTATAAATTTAAAAACTTATGGTCTATTTTCAAACTTTCCCAACTTTCTTAATTCATAATAAAGTAATTGTCACCTCCACACAATTATTAAGATTTGAGTCCCCTACACCTCATTTTCAAACTCTTTTGTCACTTTTAACTAAATGTCCAATCTATCTTTACTTGTTTATATTTAATTTGGC
Organism: Capsicum annuum; assembly: GCF_002878395.1. Classification (NCBI taxonomy): domain Eukaryota; kingdom Viridiplantae; phylum Streptophyta; class Magnoliopsida; order Solanales; family Solanaceae; genus Capsicum; species Capsicum annuum. The sequence continues at coordinate 141,055,372 of NC_061120.1, read as the reverse complement.
ATATTCTTTAAGAAATAATAATAATAATAGAAGATAATGTTAATATATAATGTTAATATATGACTCAGTAGATTATAATAAGAACTAGTTTAGAATGCATATTTGAACATGTGTTTTTCTTCAATTAATAAAATTACATTCAAGAAAAATAAAAATAACTAAAAGTTCCAATTGACATTAAAATAAATATTATATTTATTTAAATAACATAAATCATGGAAAAGAGTTAAATTTACCCCTCTACTTAAAAAAATTTGACTAAATATACCTTTCGTCATACTTTGGATCAAATTTATCCTCGTTGTTAATAAATTTTTTACTTATACCCTTTCTTTAATAAAAAAACTCAAATCAACGTTAAATGTCTTATTTTTAAAATAAAATACATCCTAATTTAACTCGCCCATCCGACCCGACTCACAAAAAGACACAAATAAATATATCCTTCCCTCAATTGGTGAATTGGATTAGGGTGTTTTACTTTCAAAAAATGTGGCACTTGTTGATTTGAACTTTTTTGTAAAAGGGAAGATGTGTGTGAAAAGTTTCTTAACAACGAGGATAAATTAATTCTCAAAGTATGACACTAAGAATAAATTTGACCCCAAGATAGATGAAAGATATATTTAGTCAATTTTTTAAAGTAGAGGAATAAATTTAATTTTTTTCCCTATAAATAAATATTATATCTCAAATATATTATTGTTATTATTATATATGTTATATATCATATGATCTTAAAATAATTTATTAGTTTATTATTTTTTTTGTGACTTTATCATTTAACAAAGGATAAAAAGTAAATAAGAAAAAGTGATAACTTTAACATATGCGGGTACTCATGCACTTCGACAAAGTGTATTTCGAACAATAATTTGCTATGAAATTATTTTCTTCAACTATAAGCTTTTATCTTATTTAACTAGTAGAGAAGCATGACCCGTGTCAGTACAGGTCCAACGTTAAAATATTTTAACTATGTACGATAAGTTAGATTGATGCCAATTCGAATTATGAATTATAAAATATGAATACACAAAATATTTTAAGTTCTTAATAGTATTTTTCAAGGAGTCAAATCTCTCAAGAGAATTATATATAACTTAAATAACAAATTTTGATGCATTTTAAATTTTTGATCTTCAATCATATGACTGAGATTTGCTACATTAAGTAGAAAATATGAGGTTAAAATTGATATATAAGACTTGACTCCTGTTGTATAAAGTAGAGAATAATTATTGAAAAAAATAAAGGGTTATCTAATCAATGCATATTACAACACATGTGGGTCGCAATTAATAGCCCGAAATTGCATTGTACTCCGCTACTAAGCCGATATAAGCATCCTTTGCTTTCATTTTCTCCTTCTCTTTTATTTGTCAACTTATTCTTTGAAGTTAAATTAAATTAATATTTTAAATTTAATTTTTAAGTGTTTCAAAATTATATAAAAAGAAAACTATAAGTTATCATCTTTCGTATTAATTTAAGTTATTTGACTTTGAGAACACAATAAAACATACTCTTGTAGATGTTTTATTGAGTTTTGCTTTTGTATATGTTCCTTTCATTGAAACCTAGGAGTCGTTTGTTAGAGTATATAAAAATAATGTTGAATAGAATGTATTGTAATGATTGCATTGATAATACTTGTATTAGTGATACTGGTATTATTTATGCTAACATTATTTCTTATACACTCTTAATGTGTTGTATTAAAACTTGTCTTTTCAATCATGATATATTTAAACAAAAGTTAAAAAAAAGGATTACATATACATTCTAAGATTCATCCAGGATATAGAATGGGCTCAGTATATATTATTTTCTTTGTCTTAATTTATGTGACACAAATAAAATTTAGATAATCAACCATACTTTTAATATGTATATATTTTAAGTTGTTAACTATTCCAATTTATAATTTTTTTACTATAATTTTCAAATAATATACATTACTTTTGACAGACCCAAACTCGGGCCTCGCCATGTCGGGTATCTCAAGTTCAACCAGGACCAGAGACCATCCCCAATACCCCAACCATCACCCATCTTACACCCTGCGTCGGATGAATTCCAAACATATAATAAGATACGGGAATATCAATTTTAAAATATTATAATAAGTCTATAACCAAAACCAACCATTTACAACCAAACATCCAACCAATACTAATACCAATATCAATGCCAACACCGATACTGACACCATCCATGCCCAAAGTAGTTCGGTCAATCCTCTAATCAAAATAAAAAATATCCAGTTGGGATATGCCCCCGACTATATCCAAAACCAATACCAAGGAAATAGTAAATACATAAAGAAATTCATAGCATTAAATGGGGTCTTCCGAAGTATGGAAGCTCACCACTTCAGTCTGACTCAAAAGTAGTCCCTAAAAATCCTAGTAACTATGCAGAAGAAGTGAAGGTATAATCAGTTCCTACATTGCATGGGGATACATCTTCCAAAGACAATTAGCAGGGTGAAAGCTAGCATGTAACTCGGGAATAAAGATAAAGTAATGTCATAAATCAAAAAACAATCAAACCAGTGTACAAAACTAGATGCAAATACATATATACATATATATCATATCAGGATAAAAAATAGGGTTTATCATGCATTTCAAAACCTTAACTGGGTTTGAGTAGCTTTACCATCATAAGTCCACCCACGAGTTATATGGGTCTAGTGTTACCTCCGCAAAATCCTCTTTCAGTCTGAGCCTTAGAGCTTATTTGGCAAAGCAAAAATTCGAGTTAAATTATTTCAGAAATATTCTCCCAAGTATGAAATACATTGAATCATATGGGAATCTATTTGAGCATTAATTAAGATCATAGAGGTCCCCCAACTCATGGTCGAGTTGAAAGCTTTCCTATCGTTCAAGTTTTAGTGACCGTAAAAATTTGGGTCAACTTCAATTGACCATAACTCGTTGTAGATGAAGAACTGGATGTCTTGCTATATATTAAATAAAATATCTTTGAATTATCTTTCCAACAATACCAATTTTGCCTAAATTCGATATCGTAGCAAAGAGTTATCCCCATTTTATTCCAGCATGTCAAGCTAGAAAATGGTGACGACGTTTCTGACGGGCTATCACGTTTCTGACGACCTTTTTGACAACGTCGTCACATTCTGACAACATTTCTGAAGAATTCTTCAGCCCTGGGCAGAAAATCAAGAATTTGGACCCCTTTTGTGACGACCATTCGGGACGGCCTATCACGAACCTGACGGCCTGTCACGGATGGTGTCAGGTATATTTTTCCAGCAATTCAAGGGCATTTTTGTAAGGGTATTTTGGTTATTTTCACCTTTTTTTAGCCTCTATAAATATGAGGAACCCTCATTAAAACCCTAATTCAATCATTTTCTTTTCCAATTCTCTCAAGAATATCTAGGGTTTCATTCAAGAACCCTAATCTTCCAAAATTCATCCATAAATTCTTTAAAGTTTCTTCAAGAATCAAGTTCCTCATAGTGTGGGCTTCAAGAATTTATTTATTTCAAGTGTGGATAAAGTATCAAGCACTAAATTTTATCCAATTTCAAAGGTTAAGGTATGTAGATGTTGATTCTTGAGTCCCTTTCATCCAAGAAGCTCAAGAACCCTTTTTAAAACTAGAAGATTTTTATGTTTATGAGTTGTTAATGATTTGTATGAGTTGAAATGGATGTTTAATGTGTTGTTGAGTTTTGATTTATGTTTGCCTACAAAATTTATGAGCTTTGACCCTAGAATGTAGAATTCATGTGATGTTTGTGATAGACCCTCTTGAAGTTGTTTTTCCATGTGATGTGTTCATGACTTTTGGGTGTAGAAATGGTTGAATAAGTGAAGAACGTTCCCCATAGGTTTGATAAAGAGGTTAGGTGAAGCATAAGGGCCACTATAGTATGTTGAATAGAAAACCCCAAATTGTGAGCTAGTCCATGCATGCCTAGTGTTTGATAAAATGCCTTAGTGAGTGAAATATTCCAAGATAGCATGAAATTCCTAAGTAGGTGTAAAATCGGTCATGTCTAATGGTTGTTGAAAGACCCTAGTGAACAAGTCGAGATATGATGGTTGTAAATTCCCCCAATTATGTGCTCTTGATATATGTTAAGCTTTTAATACATGCCAAGTGGTTAGCAAGTAAGTTATAACATGATAGTATGAAGTCTCCCCAAGCCATGGGATATCCAAACACGTGTCAAGATCGATATAGGTATGAAATAGCTGAGGTAAAACCTTGTTGAAGGGAGTACAATCTAGTAGCATGTTTCCCCTACGTTATTATACGATTATGATTCTGAGATGCTTAAAGTGACTCCTTGGCGACTGTGATGATGAATAGATGTTTGAGATCCTTAAATGCTTGAGGTGATATTTAATGACTGTGGAAATGAACATATGACATGATTCTTGAATTACTTGTGAAGATGCTTGAATGATTGTGATGATACATGAATGCTTATGATGATGAACGAATGATGATGCATAAGATACATGAATGCTTGTGATGATGAATGAATGATGATGCTTACTTTTATGCTATCAAGTCTTGGGGGTATTTATACCCGAAAATAGAGTTGTTGTCTAGAGCCCGTGTCAGTTTCTCGATAATTCCAGTTGAGCCATGATTCTCAGAACTCAGTGAACTATAGAACTCTGTATCCTCAGACAAGTGTGGAACTTAAGAAATCTCTGTAATCTCTGCATCACTAGTAATCTAGCCTTAGTCCTGTAATCAGCTCAGATCTAATAGTATTCAAGTGATTCAATTCTAATCAAAGAAGTGATTTGAGTAATCTATTCAAGCTCTGTATCGTCAGTCAGATACTATGATTTGATGTCTTTTACTTCAGATACAGAACTAAGTAATCTCAACGTAACTCAGTTAGATCTTTTGAGAAACATGATCAGTATCAGATTTAGTTCAATTGTGCTCAATTAAGAATTCAGTCAGAGTCTTTCATTTGGGAGTAGAAACTAGCACCGAGCAAGATCAAGGATGAGAACTCACCTACTAGTAGAGAGTGTGATTCTTAGATACAATCTTTGTGCTCCAGAACTACGTAGCCAACGTACGTTAAGACATTATACCTACTAGTTGAGGGTAGATGAGAGACATCATACCTATTAGATGAGGGTAGATAAGGTAGCTTGACCTGTTAGATGAGGGATCCACCATTCTCGTTTGAGCACCTAATAGATGAGGGTCACATAAAGATAATGCACATAAAGATAATGTCTTTACCCGTAGCACGGTATTGGCACCCTCTCAACTGGAGGTAGAGGTTGGACCTCACCTGTGGTAGGTTGGGGCATGTCGGTTAAGTGACTACTTCCCACAGTTTTACTTTCAGAATTAGTCTCAGTTTCAGAATCAATCTTCAGAAATAAGAACTGTCAAATACAGTCATCTATCTTTATGAAGAACTCAGATAGTTTCGTTGATTCATGAACCATCCCAAAAGATAGGCTTGGTCACATATACAGTTAATTGATATTATATTCAGAGATATACCTCCAGACAGGCTTGATCATAGTATCAAATTTCTATTGAATATTCTTGTTATACTTCTTATCATTGATAATCGCTTCCAGAATAATCTGTTAGCAAAGTTGATCTCTAATTCTGTCAGTCGAAAGTAGTAAGCTCAGAGTACAGTCCTTGATATAAGCACATCCAGATCCTCAGTTATAAGTATCAGAGGAGTCAGTGATTCAGTATCTCAGTGCCAGTAGTAATTTTAGTCTACAGTAAAGTGGTATGCGTGTTTCAGTATCTAGAGTTGCGATGATTGTGTTCATGTTCTGTGCATTCATGTATGTGTTCATCTTTCATGATTATTCAGTTTAGATATTGTGCATGCATGAGCCCTTGCATTAGCCTACCTCGTCTACATACTCGGTACATTCTTGTACTGACGTATTTGCGCTATGGTGTTTTATTTAACACCATAGGTTCAGAGGCATAGGATCTAGATTATCCTCAGCAGTTCAGTCCCCATCAGCAGCAGTAGCAGTGAGTCCTCTTCTTTTGAGGACGAATCTCAGTTTACTATTATTGTTTTAGATTTTGTTTATTTTCAGTTGATGGAGTTAGTTGGGGACCTGTCCTATCAACTCCATAATTCAAACAGTTTAGAGGCTTTTCAGACGGATGTATTAGTATTCAGTTTTCAGTTTTGAGTATGTATAGATGTGTTGAACCTTATGGCAAGTTTCCGCATTTATTTCAGATACTATGCAGTGTACAGGTACAGATTTCAAAAAAGGGTTAGCTTGTGGTCCTTCGGATCAATAAGCACCATGTGACATCTCGTGATGGGATCTCGGGGAGTTACATATATAGACTTGGGGGATTCCATTGTACCCCACAATCATACAGTCATTAAGAACAACCCTTCAGTGTCCGTCCATCAGACTAACACCTTTACGGGCTAGCTATCACAATCCCCATTATTGTCCAATTAAAACATTTAGCACTTAACCAAACAACTAATTTCAAGAGTCAATTATTAAGGAATTATTAAGTGGTATCGTTATACCGACTATAATTTGTAAATAATATTATTAGCTAAGACTTAGGAGATTTTCGTGTACCCCGCAGATGCTATTATTAAAATCACTTAGGGAATTCCCGTGTACTCTATAAGGTTTTCATAAATCATTCACTTAGGGGATTCCATTGTACCTCATAAGGTTTTCAAACTATCCTTAACCATTTAATCATTTATTACATGCATTAGTTTCAAGATGAAAGCCAAACCAAGTAATAATGCATAAACAAAATCAATTATGCAAGATGGTTGAGTTTATTACCATTTTCCATACCAAAACAACCAATTTGGGGATTCCATTGTACCCCTATTTACATCCACCATTCCCATGCACCCCAATACATTTACCAACCATCAATTTGAACACAATAGTTTCATAAATACCATGGAAGAAGAATTTAAACAATTTATATTAAAAACACTCGATCCATAGTTCAAAACCCAACATCAATAGTTCATGAATAATACTTTAAATAACATGCTTTTACAAAATTGACAATGAGGGGGGAAGAGTAATATGCCTTAGACACCAAGAAGTACGGAGAGAAATCACCCTTAGAAGCCTCAATTGGTTAATATCTTGAAAACCCTAAGTGTCCTTGACCTTCAGGATTTAAGAGTGCTTGAGAGTTTATTGATATGTTTATGAGGGCTAAGAATAACCTAAAGAGGTTATAAGACGCAGGTTTCAAGTTGGCCAAAAGGAAAATGTCCAGAATGCCTTTAACTTAAAAGCTGGAAAGATGTCGCCTTTGACTACGAGGAAACCGTTGACTCATAACCACTCCTCACGAATCATCACCATGAGTCGTAACCAAGAAAGTCTTACCAAGCCCATAAACTGTCATCCTTACGACTCAACTAACCAACTCGTAATAAGACCTTACGACTCATAAGGTCCAGATGTAGTCAACATAGAACTCAAATGGTTTAAACACTGGACTTCCTAGTATTTTATCCCACGACTCATAATATATCCCAACGGCTCTTAGTGAGTGACTCGTACTCAGAGAAGAATGATGTCACAAACCTATATGATTTGGTTATGACTCGACCTAACGAATCATCATGAGCCCTTACGACTCGTGCTCTCAAGTCATACCCAGGACAGAAACTCAACACCACACACTGATCACCTTACAACTAGGGTCACTTAAACCGTCAAGATACCATACGACTCGTGAGGTCAAGTAGTAACTAAGACAGTAAGTTGAAAGCTTAAGAAATTTTCAAGGGCCAAAAATCTGGGGTGTTTCAATTCTCCACCACTTGGATCATTCATCCTTGAATGATGGGACGAAGTATTTACCAGCACGATTAGACCCCAAACATCACTACTCTTACCTTTAAGACAGAAAACAAGAATACCAAGGAATTTACAGTTTTCTCTTTAAATAAAGACAAAAAACAAAGATGTTAAGAACAATACATACCTTAAGTCCGATTTTTCAGGATAGGGAATAAGAATGGATACTTGGACTTCATGTCCTCTTTGACTTTCCAAGTAGCCTCTTCAACCTTGTGGTTCCTCCATAGAACATTTACCGAAGCTATGTCTTTAGTCCGCAACTGATGAACTTGCTGATCCAATATTTCAATCGAGACTTCCTCATAAGACAAAGAATTCAAAATACCAATATCCTTGATAGGCACAATTAGCGATGGATCACCCACACACTTCCTCAAAATCGACACGTGGAACACCGGATGAATGGAACTCAAACTAGAGGGCAACTCCAATTCATATGCAATACTCCCAACCCTCTTTAAGACCAAGTAAGAACCAACATACCGGGGACTGAGCTTCCCCTTCTTCCCAAACTGCATCACCTTTCATGGGAGATACCTTCAAGAACACTCTATCCCTAACCTCAAACTCTTAACTCCCTATGATTCATGTTCGCATAAGAACTTTGGAGACTTTGGGTGGCTTTAAGCCTAGCCTGAATCACCTTCACCTTCTCCATAGTTTGGTGAACCAAATTCGGTCCAAACATCTCTGCTACACCTACTTCGAACCACCCAATAAGAGATATACATCTCCTATTATACAAAGCCTCAAATAGAGCCATCCCAATACTAGAGTGGTAGTTATTATTATACGCAAACTTTATAAGAGGCAAATGATCAACCCAACTACCATCATAGTAAATCACCCAAGCTTGGAGCATATCTTCCAATATTAGAATAGTCTTTTCTGCTTGCCCATCCGACTATGGGTGGAAAGCAGTACTAAGGCTCACCTTGGTCCCCAAACCATTCTAAAACGAATGCCAAAAGAGTGATGAGAACTGAGCACCATGATCTGACATGATGGAAACAGGCGCCCCATGCAACTTTCATAATTTCCTTAATAGACACTTTTGCATAATTTTCCATCGAAATATTAGTCCTCACTGGCAAGAAGTGAGTAGACTTAGTTATCCTATATATAATGACCCATATCGAATCAAACTGATTCTGAGACCGAGGAAGACCGGTAACGAAGTCTATATTAATCACTTCCCATTTCCACAAGGGTAACTTAATTTCTTGATACAACCCTCCGGGCCACAAATACTCAACCTTTACTTATCGTCACTCCATATATTTAGCAATAAAATTATCCACATCTCGCTTCATATTGTTCCACCAATATATCTTCTTAAGGTTATGATATATTTTTGTCGAACCAAGATGAATGGAATAACACGACTATAGGCCTCCACCAAGATCCTTTCTCAGCCCATCTACATCGAAAACACATAATTTGTCTTAGTACCTCAAGATACCATCACCATTGATCTCAAAAGCTACAATCTTTTGCTGACCTACATCTCCCTTAATGTTCATTAAGATAGGATCCAATACCTGTTTCTCTTTTATTTCAGCAACAAGGGATGACTTCTCCACCTCTTGAACAAACACACCACCATCTTCAGAGTCCAAGAGACGAACTCCAAGGTTATCTAAACGGTGAACATCTTTCACCAACTGCCGTTTATCCTCATCCACATGAGCTAGACTTCCCATAGATAACCCGCTAAGATTATCAGCAACCACATTAGCTTTACCTGTATAGTAGTGTAGACTCATGTCGTAGTCATTCAGTAAATTAAGCCATCTCCTTTGCCTAAGATTCATCTTCTTTTAGGTGAACATACGTTGTGGGCTCTTACAATCAGAAAAGATATCCATATGCACCCTATACAAATAGTGATGCCATATTATCAATGCGAATACCATAGCCAACAATGCCAAGTCATGAGTCGGATAATTCTTTTTATGCACCTTTAACTGTCTAGAGGCATAAGCTACCACCTTGCCATACTGCATCAAAACACAACCAAGACCCACATGGGATGCATCACAATAGACCATTAAACCATCAGTGCTTTCAGGCAAAGTAGAGAGTAGAGACGAAGTCAGGTTATCCTTTAGCTTCTTGAAACTACCATCACAAATATCAGACCACAAGAACTTTACCTTTTTCTAAGTTAACTTAGTTAACGGGCAGCTATAGAAGAGAAACTTTTCATAAATCTCTTGTAGTAACTAGTTAAACCAAGAAAACTCTAGATATTGGTTCAAGCCATGGGTCTAGGCCACTTCTTAACCACTGCAACCTTCTGTAGATCCACCGTGATCCCTTCACTAGATATGACATGACCTAAAAATTTAACAGCGTTCAGTCAGAATTCACACTTAGAGAACTTAGCATACAATTGTTGGTCCTTCAAGGTCTGCAACACCATGTGAAAGTGATCGTTATGATCCACTTCACTCTTAGAGTACACCAAATATCATTGATAAATACAATGATAAACAAATCCAGAAACTGACACAAGACTCTATCCATCAAGTCTATGAATGTCATCGGGGCATTAGTAACCTAAAAGACTTAATCAGGAACTCAAAATGCCCATATCCGGTACAGAAGGCAGTCTTAGGGATATCCACCTCTCTAATCTTCAACTGATGATGCGAGAAGAACTTAGCACCCTGAAGATAATCAAACAAATAACCTGTCCTAGGAAGAGGATGCTAATATTATACCGTCACCTTATTTAATTGCCAATAATCAATACGCATCCTAAGAAAACCATCTTTCTTACAAACGAACAATACCGGTGCACCCCACGAGGATACACTAGGATGGATGAAACCCTTGTCTAGAAGATCTTTTAATTGCTCCTTAATCTCTTTAACTCCACTGGAGCCACTCTATATAAGGGAATAGAGATTGGACGAGTGTCCAAAATAAGATCAATCCCAAAATCAATCTCCCTATCAGGGGTAACACCATGAAGCTCATCAGGGAAGACCTCTGGGTATTTATTTACCACAAGTACAAAATATAAGAAAAGACCCTGCGAGTTAGAATCTTTAACTTGGAACAAATTATGGAGAAACCCCTTGGAAATTAATTTTTAGGCTCTAAAATACGATATAAGTCATCCCTTAGGCACTAGAGAGCCCCTTTCCCACTCAATAATAGGCTCATTAGGGAATTTAAAGATGACCTTATGGGTCAAATAATCTAAAGAGGCATAGCACAAGTGCAACCAGTCCATCCCCAATATGACATCAAAATCAACTATGTCTAATTCAAAAAAATCCACCAAAGTCTCCCTACCACCCACAAATACCACACAACCCCTATAGACTCCTCTAGCTACCACAGAGTCACCCACAGGAGTAGAAATTGAAAAAGGGTCTGAAATATACTCATAATCAAAACCAAAATGCACAACCATAAATGGGGTCACATAAGAAAGATTGGACCCTGGATTAAGTAAAAAGTATACATCACGAGAAAAGATTTTCAACATAACAATAATAATATCAGGCAATGCCTCAGACTCCTGGCGGGTCGTGAGAGCATAGAGTCGGTTCCGACTAGTGTCGGGGCAAGATGGGGCACTCTTTGGTGCCAGAGCTGGTGAACAGGCAACAGGAACCTTGTTTTCAGCAAAGCAACCTTACCCATGGGACAGTTTCTAAGCATATCCTCTGGCTGACCATATTTAAAGAACTTGCCCCGTCTCTCATCACTGAAAGCCCAATACAATCGACCACAAAATCTATAGAGATAATATTGGAGCTGATTGGGCCCTATTAGCCTGAGATTGGGCACCCTGTGCCCTAGAACCATCATCACCCTAAAAACGTCGATCAGCAGACGACTTTGGGTAAGGGGTACTAGCTATCGAGTAGGACCCAGAATTGCCCCAATTCTTCTTGGACCACTTTCAACCATCCCTGCCACTCTGTTGTTGACCTCCTCCTTATTTTGAATGCCAAAATTTCTTGCTCTACCTTTTCCCAATCTCAACTTGCTTCTTTTATCTTTCTCAACTTATTGTATATAAACCATAAGCCGAGAAATATCTATGTTCTTGTTCAACAAGGCAACCTTACTTTCTAGAATAAAAAATGGGATAGCCCAGAAACAAATTTTCTCATTCTTACCCTCATACTAGATACCAACTCATAAGCGTATCGGGATAACTGATAAAACTTCAAGGCATACTCCTAAACTGTCATCATGACCTACCTCAATTTTATGAATTCTTCAGCCTTCACCTCCCTCAACTCCTTAGGAAAGAAACAATTGAGATAAGCCCTAGAAAAGTCCTCCCATAATGTGGACTCAACATCCACACCCCTGAGTTACTCCCACTTTTCATACCATTGATACGCTACATATTTCACCTAATAGGCTACATACTCCATGTCTTCCACCTCAATAACATGAATCACACGAAAGATCTTTTCCAGCTCATCTATGAAATATTATGTATCTTGATCAACTTTTGTACCAGAGAAAATAGTAGGGTTCAACCTCATAAAATGGCCAACTCTAGTAGCCTCAGATGATAGGGAAACATAATCTACACACTCAGTCTGAGAGTCAACCAACTGAGTGAGCAAATAGATCAACTGGTAAAACTCAACAATAGACACATTAGCTTGAGGTGTCTGAGAAGGGATAGTTGGAACCAGTGAAGATCCATTAGAACCATCAAAGACAGTGGCCCTTAACCTAGTCTGAACCTCTAGAATAAGATGGGCTCTATTTCTACTATCCTCATATGGGACAGAAAGGTTCCCGCGGATATCAGATCTTCTTGGAGGCATGATCTGAAAGGCGAACAAATAGGAATCAGAGAGATTTAAGACCTTAGACTCTACATCCAAAAAATAGAACACAAAAAATAGAAATATTCCTAAATGCCTCATAGCCTCTTCCTTATAAGTGTGGCGTGCTACACACCCATAAAATAAACTCTACTTGACACGACTTTATGGACACCCAATTGACCATGAACCTAGGCTCTAATACTAATCTGACAAGACCCAAACTCGGTCATGGCCGTGTTGGGTATCTCAAGTCCAACCAGGATCGGATACCACCCCTAATACCCAAACTATCACCCATATTACACCCCGCGTCGGATGAATTTTGAACATATAATAAGATAAGAAAACATCAATTTAAAAATATTATAATAAGTCTATAACCAAAACCAATTATTTACAACCAAACATCCAATCAATACCAATACCAACGCTAATGTCAACACCGATACTGATACCGCCCATGCCCAAATTAGTTCGACAAAGCCTCTAATCAAAATCAAAGAATATCTAATCGGGACATGCCCCCGACCATAGCCAAAACCAAGACCAAAGGAATAGTAAAGACATAAAGAAATCCATAGCATGAAATAGGGTCTTTCAAAATGTGAAAGCTCACCACTTTAGTTTAAATCAAAAATTGTCCCCCAATCTTCTAGTCATTTTATGGGAAGAGTAAATGTGTGGTCGATTCCTACATTACATGGGGATACAGCATTTGAAGACGATTAGCAGGGTGAACACTAGTATGTAACTCAGGGATAAAGATAATGTAATGTCATTAATCCCAAACCAATGTACACAACCATATGCAAATACATATATACATATTTATCATACCGGGATAGGGAACAAGGTTTAGCATGCATTTCAAAACCTTAACTTGGGTTGTGTAGCTTTACCATCATAAGTCTATCCACGGGCTATATGGGTCTAGTGTTACCCCCTGAACGGGCCCTAGTGTGTTAGCCACATGAATCAAAGATATTATTAATAGCCGACGATTTCTTCATACCCTCTACCCTCCATAATACATATATACATGTATATACTTGGGGGATTCCCTTGTACCCCACAAGCACACGATCATCCAGACCAACCCTCATGTCGGCAAACATGAGTTCTTAGTGTCCGTCCATCAGACTCACACCTTTACAGCTAGCTATCATAACCTCATTATTGCCCAATTAAAACATTTAGCACATAACTAAACCACCAATTCCAGGATACAATTATTAAGGCATTATTAAGTGGTATTGTCATACCGACTATACTTTGCAAAAAATGTCATTAGCCAAGGCTTAGGTGATTCCCGTGTACCCCCAGACTCCATTATTAAAATCACTTGAAAAATTCCCGTGTACCCCATAAGGTTTTCATAAATCATTCACTTAGGGGATTCCATTGTACCACATAAGGTTTTCAAAACCATCCTTAACCATTTAATCATTTATGCCATGTATTAGTTTCAAGAAACAAGCCAAGCCAAGTAATAATGCATACACAAAAATCAATTATGCAAGAGAGTTGAGTTTATTACCAATTTTCATACAAAAAAAACAATTTGAGGATACCATTGTACCTCTATTTCCATCACCATTCCCATGCACCTCAATACATTTACCATCCATCAATTTGAACATAATAGGTTTATAAATATCATGTAAGAGGCATTTAAACAATTTATATTAAAAACATTCAACCTATAGTTCAAAACCCAACATTAATAGTTCATAAATAACACTTTAAATCAGATAATTTTACAAAATTGACGATGAGGGAAGAGTAACATGTCTTAGACACCAAGAAGTACAGAGAGAAATCCCCCTTGGAAGCCTCAATTGGTTAATCTCTTGAAAACCCTAAGTATCCTTGACCTTGAGTATTTGAAAGTGTTTAAGAGTCTATTTGATATGTTTATGAGGGATAAGTATAACCTAAAAAGGTTATAAGAGATGGGTTTCAAGTTGGGCAAAAGGGAAATGTCTAATGCCCTTAACTTAAAAGCTAGAAAAATATCGCCTTTGACTACGAGTCAACTATTGACTCATAACCACTCCTTACGACTCATCACCATGAGTCGTAATCAGGACAGTCTTACCAAGTCCACAAACTATCATTCTTATAACTCAATCAACCAACCCGTAATAAGACCCTACGACACGTAAGGTCCAATCGTAGTCAAAATAGAACTCAAATAGGTTAAATACTGGATTTCCAACGATTTCATCCCATGACTCGTAAGATATATATACGACTCTTAGTGATCCACTCGTACTCAGAGCAGAATTATGCCATAAACTTACATGATTTGGTTACGACTCCACCTAATAAATTATCACTAGCCCTTACGACTCCTACCCTCAAGTCATAACCAGGATAGAAACTCAAAACCATATACTGATTACCTTAGGACTAGGGTCACCTGAGTCTTCAAGACACCATATGACTCATGGGGTCAAATCATAACCAAGACAGTGAGCTCAAAGCTCAAGAAATTTTCAAGGGCCACAAATTGGGGGTGTTGCAACTTTCTTTATCCAAACTTTGTGGCATTAATAGCCAATTGTATTTTGAAAATAATTTAAGTTTTTAATTATTGTGATTTATAATACTTTTTTGCTATTCAATTTAAGTGACACTAATATAATTTCAAGAGTCAACCAAGTATTTTATATCTTTTAAATTTTTTAAGTTATTAATTATTATGATTTATTGTATTTTATGTTTTTTTAAATATATAACAAATAAATTGCTTTTAGATATTTCATTTGTTAACTATTGTAATTTGTAATACTTTTTGTGTAATTTTTGAATAATGTATGTTACTCTCCTTGTTAAGAGTTTTGTGTCATTGATAGCTGATTTGAGGTAAACTTATACACTTTATTGTTGTTATCCTAGTTTTGAGGATAACTCGAGCGCTTAATGTGTTAATTATGATATAAGTGAGCATCTAACTGTTTAAGTATTGTATTATAAGGTTCATGGTGTATTTCAAATGAGTTTGTACTAAAATTGGTCACTTAGAGTTCAATCGAGAAAACTAGTTTTACTAGCTTGAGCTAGGTGTTTATCTAATTGGTTTTGATGGATTCTATAATGTTTAATGAGTTCCTAATAGAATTATTGTGAAATTTTATGAGGAATAGATTGTTTATCATGATCAAGGGTCAATTGAATCGAGCTAAGAGTCAAAAAAATAAGTTAAAAAGCAACGTGAGCAAGCCTAGTCTTAGCTCGGGTTTCTAGTTCATCGTTCTTGATATTATGTTGTTTTGAGACCTAACCCATGGTATATGATGATGTAGGATGATTTGTGAGTTGAATATGGTGATATATAGATGTTTAAAATACTGGAAATCAAGTGGAAACGCACCACAAAGGCTTGGGATGGAAGACAATTACACAAGATAAAAGTGGACACTAAATTGCAATTTCCAGTGAGCCATCATGTTGGAGCCGCGTCGCGGACCCTATCAGACTTAATCAACCATACGGTATGAGCCATGATTTACTTGAGCATCCAATGTGACGCGACCTATTCCACATATGGCCAAACTTTATTTACTATAAATAGGAGTTCTTGTGTACATTATTAACACCTTGGACACCATGAAGATATGGAGAGGAGCTTCTCAACACTTATTTTAGGGTTTATATCTCTTTACTTTAGATTTTTAATTGATTATATCATGTATTCTTTGATTTGGATTACGGTTATGACCATTAGTGGCTAAACGCCCCCTTTTTGGGGTTAAAGCCAAGAACATGACTACATTGCTACAAATTGATTTGATTTTGTTTATTTATCATATCGGTTGTTTTTTTACCCTTTTTATCATTATTTTAAGGATTTTAAACCCTTATAATACATATATTGTTGACCTTGTGATCTCGGAAGGGGGAATAGAAAGATGGAATGCGGGGATAAATAGAGTAGGGTTCTCATTCCTTTATAAAATAGTGGATTTGAATTAGTGTCTAGGATAGGGATATACCTAAAAGCCTTACTTGATTCACTACGGAATAAAATATAAATGTGTTTAGATTAGTTCTCATATCCTCTCTTAACGATGTAGTTGTGGGTCTAAGTTAGATAGGTGGTTAGAGGTCGAGAGACCATGATCATAAAATCAACCCCGTGAATCAACAACCAAGTTAAGTGAATTAACCGATGGAGTTTAATAGCATAGTATGAATGTTCATAGTGCTTTAACCCCAGGTCTTCATCTATTGATTGTCGAAAGTCTTTACTTTTTCGCATTACTCTAGTTTGCTTCTAGTTTATAAACATTCAAAACTCTTTTGGTTCTGATTGCACTAATTTAAATCTCAATTGTGAACTACAATTTGATAGTTGTTTAACACAAGTGTCTGAGGGATCGATAGTCTGCTTTTTATTTTAAGGCTACTATATTACTTGGTGAGACTACGTACACTTGCATGTGCGCTTGGGCATAACAAGTTTTTGTCACCATTGTTGGGGACTTGTAATTTGGCAACTGTTTTACTTTTTATATTTCTTTGGTGCTTTACACTTGTCCTTGGTATAGAATTTTTTGGAAATAAGTTTACACACTAGTAAGCTGGCAAGTGATAAGGAATTGGCTGAACCAAACCCTGAGCTTGAGCAACGCTTTCATCAATTGAGGAGAAAAGCAATCCTTCTCCATCGTATACCACAAATTTAAGAGAAATAAGACAATTCTTCTCTCATAGCAGAAGATCAACCAGCCCATAGGACAATTCGTGAAGTGACAATCCCACTTCCGACAAATTTAACCTCCTCTTTTTAGAAATCAATTGTTGGAGGTAATTTTGATCTGAAACAAACATGGTACAACTTTTGATCAACAGTAGATAGTTTATAGGTCTTTCACATAAAATCTACAAATCCATCTGCAGAACTTTCTGGAGATCAATGACATATTCATCCCTACGGGTGTGTCAACTGTGTATGTTAGGCTGACATTTTTCCCTTTAAAATTATTGGGGGAAGTAAAGAAGTGGTTGAACGCTAATCCAACAAGTTCAATCACAACGTGGGATGTAGCTCAAAAATTTCTCATCCTATTTTTCCCATCTGGCAAGACTGTGAGACTCCACAGTAAGATTATGTGCTTCAAACAGTAAGATTATGTGCTTCAAACAGAATCCAGGTGAGAATTTATATCATGCTTGAGAGCAGTTCAAAGATCTTCTTCAGGACTGTCCATATTATCAGCGGTCCAATGAGGTATTAGCTCACACTTTTGTTGAGGCACTTCACCATAACAAAAAAAATTTACTAGAGTTTCAGTTGCAGGTGGTCAAGCATGGGAGTTGACGTATAATGAGCTATATACTTTATTGAACCAGCTTGCTCAAGGGAATCCTAAGTGGCATTCGGACTCAATAAATGCTACAAAGAAAGTTGTAAGTGTGTTAGAGGTAGACCAATTTACTGTTATATCCGCTCAGATTGGTGCACTACAAAATTAGCTGAATGTTCAGTTCGGCAACATGAAACTAGGGGTTACACAACCTGCAGCTACAGTTAATGTAATTTAATAGACTGCAAGTTAGTATGAAGTTTGTGGTAATAGTGAGCATTCAACGGCTATGTGTACTGCAAATTCTGATTTCATGATGTTTGTGGGCAATGCGCAAAGGCCGAATTATGGGAATGCCTATAGTATAAAGTGGTAGACTCAGCCACTAAATTAACCTTGGAACGCCCAAAAATAGCAGATTCAAGGTAACCAGACCGCAGCCCAGACTAGCATATGGAAAAAATACTGAAGTAAATTATGGCTGCTCAAGCTCAATTGGCAGTAGATATAAAGAGCCAGCAAGCAACTACAAAGAGTTTGCAGTTGCAAATATATCAGATTATGCAGGTAAAAAATGCTAGGCCTCAAGGTAGTCTGCCAAGTGATATAAAAAATTCTAAACAAGTAATGCAATCACTTTGAGGAGTGGTAAAAAGTTGAATGAAAAATCTCCAAAGAAAACTAAGGAGGTAGATGCAGAGTTGATTCCCCCACTAGTATCTAACAAAGTTGCTAAAATTTTGAGAAGGTCTGAGTACTCAAAAACAAAAGTTGCTAAATAGGTGAAGGAGAGACCGCTACCACCTTTCCCACAGAGGCTCAGAAAAGTGAAGAAAGATGCATGTTTTAAGAAGTTCTTTGACACGTTTAAAGAGCTTTATATTAACTTACCTCTTTTAGATGGTTTGCAGAGAATGCCCAAGTATGCTAAGTACTTAAAGAATATGGTCACTAAAAAAGTTAAGCTGCAGGATGTTGATACGGTAGCACTCACTGAGGAATATAGCTCTGTAGTGATGCAGAAGATGCCTAAAATCTTAAGGATCCTGGGAGATTCACTTTCCCCATTCAAATTGGCAATAGTAAGGTGGTCCACGCACTTAGTGATTTGGGAGCAAGTATTAAATTGATTCAAGCCCCTATCCTTTTTTAACACCTTAGGTTTGGGAAAGATGAGATCGAGCTCGATGATACTTCAACTGGCAAACCAGACCCTAGCCTATCCTGAGGGAACCATAGACGATGTTCTCATTAAGATTGGTAAGTTTATTATTCCTGTTGACTTTATTACTTTGGATTTTAAGGTAGATGAAAGAGTGTCAATCATCTTGGGACGTTCATTTTTGGCGACGAGAGGAGCTTTGATAGATGTGAGAGAGGGAACACTAACAATGAGACTGGATAATGAAGAGAAAGTTTTCTATGTGTACAAATCGCTCAACACACTATCCCACTATAAATATTTGTGCATGATTACTATGATTGAAGGGGATAAGTATGGGGTGGTGGAGTCTATTCCATAAAAGACCTCTTCAGACTTTCTCATTGAGCTGGTCAAGTCTCCAATACCTAAGCCTAAAATGATACAAATTTATAAGCCTGAAAAGGTTGTTGTTGAGATAGCTATTGACCTTGAGAGTTCACACTTAAGAGGTCAGAAACAAATAAGAAGATGGCGTCCTAGTGTGAGAAAGAGAATGAAGAAAAATGGATAAGTTGCAGATTAGGTCATGTCGTGACACTAAATAAAGCGCTTCTTGGGAGGAAACCCAAGTTAAGGTATATTTTATTTTTAGTATTTTAGTTTTTACTTCACTAGTTTTTGTTTTTATTCAGTCACGGGTTGATGGGAAGTCTGAGTACCGGGAAACCTAAGCTAAAGAGCATAGTGAAGACTAAGTGTGGGGTCCCCGGACCCTCTTGATGGATAAATATGCTACTAGCTAGGCCTAGAGGCCTTAGGGAGTATTTCCATCACTACCTTTTAAAGTATACTTTAGGGACAAAGTAGATTTTTAAGTATGGGGTAGGAAAATTCCTATTTTTAGGGTAAATTTAAAAATTTTTGTGTTTGGAATAAGTGAGATATTTTTGTTAGTGTTATATTTGATTGCATGATGCAAGTGTTTTTATGGTAAAAAAACATGTTGATTGTGTGAATTGCTACTGCTGAGACTCCCAGACTCATGTTTACAACTCTTGTACTTGTTGGATTAATGTTGAATTCATGTTATTATTTGGTTGAGAGTCTATGATGATCTTACTTGAGTTGAACATATGTCATATGTGTGTGAGGTGTGTGTATATTCCTTGTTGCATGTGATGTCTAGAACCCCATTAAGCCATTAGCTTTTTCTTTGGTAACCTCATGTGTAGTCTAATCCCTTCTTTAATTGACCTTAATTTGATCAAAATCTCCTAAGCGCTTTAGCGTAAAAATTAATTGAGTAAGGAGTTTTAAATTTAAGTAGAAGAAAAGTAAAATTGAATCCCCAAAGTAGTAGTTATTGGTGTGTGTATAACTGATATATTGTGGTTAGGAGTTACAAAAATTTGTGCTAAAGAAATTCCCATTTGTAGCCCAGTTATGTTACAATAGACCTGTTTTGGCCCTGGTCCTCCTTGGACATTGTGCAACTCAACTAAGGTAAATCTCTTAATTTGAGGGTGGCTATCATAGGGGGAATAGCGTAAAGTGGGTGCGAAAAAAGGTAAAATTGAATGATATGTACATAGCATACTCCCACCCTAGTGTATGTGAATGAACTTAATGAGATAGGGAATAACTAAAGATATGTGTGAAGGTAGATGAGGGGAAGTGTGGTTATTAAAGGTGAATTAAATGAAAATATGTGATGTATTAATGCGCTTAGGGAAGATAGTCACTATTACTGGCTAGAATAGTTCCTACCAGTCCTTTAGCCTACATTACAACCATTAAAGAACTATTTGATTCTAATCTTCATCATTCTGATATTAGTGTAGTACAACACTAATGGAAAGCCTATGGTTCATTATGTGTAACTTGTGAATTCCTTGTGAGAGTGAGCGTAACTTGATTCTTGTACGCATTATGTTATTATGAGTGATTATGGGTAACTCTCTTGTTGTGAGGGAACATGTTTGATGAATGTTGGGTGAATTATATTATGTATTTTATTGATCAATATGCATAAGTTTTCCACTTGGTGAGTCAATTCTTGAGGCCAGGATGTCTTGGAGTTGTGTCTTGAACTTACAATTATGTGTAACATACTTAGTGTAGAAATTTGCATTCTGTGTAGTCATTGTAGTATTAGATTGAGTGTCTTGTTTGTAATATAACTGTGGATTCACCTCAGCTCATGATGTTTAGAGTAAAGAGTTGTTCAAGGACGAATAAGTTTGTAAGTGTGGGGTGATAATTTGAGGTGTATTTGTGCACTTCAGTGTTGTTATCCTAGCTTGTTTTGCCTTTCTTTGAGATAAATCGAGAGATTAATGTGTTAATTATGATATAAGTAAGCATCTAAGTGTTTAAGTATTGTATTATAAGGTCCATGGTGTATTTCAAATGAGTTTGTACTTAAATTGGTCACTTAGAGTTCAATCCAGAAGACTAGTGTTACTAGTTTGAATTATGTGTTTGTCTAGTTGCTTTCGATGGATTCTATAGTGGTTAGTGAATTCCTAATGGAATTATTGTGAAATTATGTGTGTAAAAACTTATTTATCATGATCAAGGGTCAATTGAATCAAGCCAAGAGTCAAAACAATAAGTTAAAGAGCAACATGGGCAAGCCTAGTCTTAGCTCGAGTTTCCAGTTCATCGTTCTTGATATTGTATTGTTTTGAACTCTAATCAATAGTATATGATGATGTAGGATAATTTGTGTGTTAAATATGGTGATATATGGATGTTTAAAAGTCTGTAAATCAAGTGAAAACACACCACAAAGGTTTGAGATGGAAGACAATTGCATAAGACAAAAGTGGACGTTAAATTGCAAATTTCAGTGAGCCATTGCGTTGGAGTTGCGTCGCGACCCCTATTAGACTTAATCAACCAGTGAGGAACGACCCATGATTGAATTGAGCAGACAACATAATGCGACAGATTCTCAACTTGACCACACAATGCGGCGTGACCCTATTCCACACACATCCAAACTTCATTTACTATAATAGGACTTGTTGTGTACATTGTTAACACCTCAGACATCTTGGATCTTTAGAGAGGGGATACTAAACACTTATTTTAGGGTTTATATCTCTTGACTCTTGCTTTTTAATGGATTATATGATGTATTCTTTGATTTGAATTACGGTTATGACCATTAGTGGCTAAACGCCCTATTTCCCGGGTTAAAGCTAAGAACATGACTACGATTGCTACAAGTTGATTTGGTTTTATTTATTTATCATATTTTATTATTTTTTCACCCTTTTTATCATTATTTTAATGATTCTATACATTTAGAATACATATATTGTCGACCTTATGATCTCGAGAGGAGGAATAGAAAGATAGAAAGTGGGGGTAAATAGAGTAGGGTTCTTATTTCCTTATAAAATTGGGGATTTGAATTAGCGTCTAGGATAGAGATATATCTATAAACCTTACTTGGTTCACTATGGAATGAAATATAAATGTGTTTAACTTAGTTCTCACATCCCCGCTCAACAATGTAGTTGTGGCTCTAAGTAAGATAGGTAGTTAGAGGTTGGGAGACCATGATCGTAAAATCGACCCCGTGAATCAACAACCAAGATAAGTGACTTAACCGATGAAGTTCAATAGCATAGTATGATTGTTCATAGTTCTTTAACGCCAGGTCTTAATCTATTGATTGTCCAAAGTCTTTACTTTTCCGCATTACTATAGTTTCTTTCTAGTTTATAAACTTTCAAAACTCTTTTGGTTACGATTGCACTAATTTAAATCTCAATTGTTAACTACAATTTGATAGTTGTTTAACACAAGTCTCTGAGGAATCGATATTCGGCTTTTCATTTAAGACCACTATATTACTTGGTGAGACCATGTACACTTGCGTGTGCGCTTGGGCGCAACAATAGCCAATTATATTTTTTAAATAATTTAAATTTTTAATTAAGATTTATAATACTTTTTCTATTTCAATTTAAGTGGCACGATGTTTAGATAGCCATAATAATTAATTAAGAGTAATATAGTAAAATCACAATTGAAGCGGCGAAACAGATATGTCTTAAATGACTTGCAACAACCAATTAGAAGCGATATAGCAAAATTATATAAAAAATACTTGCAAAAAAAATTTAAGTGGACCTCATATAAGACGTCAAGTTAATTTACAATGTCAAGAGTTAATTTATTATTTTGATATCTATTTTACCTTTTTTAATAAATGTTATTAATTTTTAATACTTAGATGACTTATAATAATTAATTAGGGATGATATTTAGTAAGACTATGGTTCAAACAGCTAAAGTAGACATGTCATGAATATCTATTTACTTTTTCTAATTAAATATTATTAATTTTTTAATACATAATAACTTATAATAATTAATTAAGAGTGATATAGTAAAATCACAGTTGAAGCAGCTGAAGCTAACATGTCATAAATGTTTATTTTATTTTATTTTTTTAATTAAATATTATTAATTTTTTAATACATAAATGACTTATAACAATTAATTAGGAGTGATATAGTAAAACTATGCTTGAAGCAGCTGAAGTAGACATGTCATAAACGTCTATTTTATTTAGTTTTAATTAAATAATATTATTTTTAATACATAAATGACTTATAATAGTAACAATTAGTTAGAGGTAATATAGTAAAATTACGATTGAAACAGCTGAAGCAGACAACATAAGCAGGCATGTCGAAATCCTCTCTTTTTTGACTTATAATAATTAATTAGGGGTGATATAGTAAAATCACGATTGAATCAGCTGAAACGGACATGTCATAAATGTTCATTACTTTTTTAATTAAATATTATTATTTTTAATACATAAATGACTTATAATAATTAATTAAGGGTAATATAGTAAAATCACGATTGAAGCAGACAACATAAGCAAGCATGTCAAACTCTCTCTTCTATATAATAGAAAAGGTGATAATTTACTTGAGATTGAAATTTATTACATAGTATCATCTATTTTCTGTGATAATGATACTATCAACTAATATTGATATATTTCAAGTTATGAAGTTAAATTTGATTTTCTTATTAAAACTACAATAAATAATAGATTTGAACCCATAATTTTAAATTTAATATTAAAATTTTGAAAAATTAAATTATAGAGTTTAAATTTTGAACCAGTCATGATTGCCCATAATTTTTCCAAGATGGACAACACAGAAGTCAAAAGATATATGGACTATCTGTAATACATGCTTTGTCCAAGCTACTGGATATAAATCCATTAAATTTAAAATGAAAAATTATATTAGAGAAATAATATAAAGATGAGATAGTTTATGATAAGATGAGACTAATTACCTCAAGTTGTTGATCGGATTAGTTGTAGAAAAATCATGAATTATACCTGTTCTTGATAGCAGGAGCATATAAAATAGTAGAGATCTTGAAGGCATTATTTGACACATATAAATGAGTAGTACCAGTTTGAGTAATTAGAATCACATTACTATTATCCATCGTCACTTTTTCCATCCCTTTGAAGTCCTAAACATTGTGCAGGGAGTTGGTATTGGAGGTAATATGGTGAGATGCACCCAAGTCTACAATCCATGGGTCATTTGGTGGTGTTCGGACAACAAATTAGCCTTTGCTTTAGAGTGGTTGTGGGACTGGAACCGACAGACATTTGTTGTATGGCCAAATTTGTCACATACGCCACTGAGAACTATTGTTTGAATCCTAGAGAATAGCACTTTGATTGGGTTGTCTGTTTGTGGGACACTAATTGTTGTTGTTGTTAGGGGCGTCATTATTGCGTGGTGCTGATGGAGGATTTGTGACTCGTTGAGCAACTGCTGCAGTGACTTGTGTGGTCGTCTTTTTGAGGTCCTCATGTTTGAGGAACACTTCGTGATCAAGAAGCTTGTCAAAAAGTTCTTCGTAGCTGATTGATAGTCTCGTGCCCGTATGACTACTAAAATCTCACGGAACTCTGGACCGAGTTCACTCAAAACTTTCACCATAAGTTCTTCATTATTGATCGGTGAACCAATTGTGGCAAGCTCATCAGACCGAGAACGAATCTCACACCGATATTCAATAATAGATTTGTTGTCTTTACTGACCCGACTGAGATGGTGATGGACGCTAAATATGCGGGTTTGCGATTTGTTCGCAAAGGAGGTGCGAAATTGATCTCAGGCGGCTTTAGAGTTGTCCGTGGAAGCTACAGTGAATGCGATTGTTACATCAACAGAGGCCATAAAAGCAGTTTGGATTAGTTTATCATGACGAAACTGTCCTTGTACTCGGGGTTGGTGGATTCAATTTCGTTGGTGATGATTGTTTTTGGAGGGAACAACTTGGTGTCGTCAGGATGGACATAGAGGTCATGGCCATGAAGTAGCATGACAATCTAGGTCTTCCAAATAGTGAAGTTGTGGCTGCCAGATAGTTTAACTTTTGTCATATTATTTTAATAATTGAAGGAAAAAAATAATGACAAAGTGATTTTATCTATTACGAAATCTTTTAATAAAGGGCAAAAAATTCAAGTAACATTTCTAAGGTCTTTCACGCTTCACTTATATATAAAAAGATAAATAGTTTACAATAAAATTAATCAAGAGTTTGTTTATTATTTAATTTAAAATGATCATTATTACTTAAAATGGCCATGAGGCCATTTGTTCTTTCTTTTTCTTTTTTTTCCAGTGGTAATCTTAAAAGAAAAAGTTTGTTGTTTTTTTGGCTGCATTTTTTCACATATATTTATCTTTTTTTTTTGTTTAAACCACCCGGTGTCCGGTACCCACTTTTTAGGAGTCCCACTATATTCGGATTCGCCCCGCGTCGGATCCTATTTGAGAAGAAGAGCTCTCAACAGAGTATTTGTCCATACCCAGAGTCGAACCCTCGACCTCTGGGTAGGGTAGACCAATCCCTTACCATTGGGCTACCACTGCTGTTGGTTTCACATATATTTATCAATACTGTATAAATGGTGTATAAACATACTAGTTTAGGTGTATGCACCTTGCGCGTGTACCTCACTTTAACGAGTTCAAACATTACATTAAATAGAATATTCGGTTAAATAATAAAGATGAATATAATAATTAAATTTAATATCTTTTGAGTATGTAAAGATGGAGAATTTATTTATTAAACCTAATTTTTACCAAAAATATTTTTAAAAGTCGATCGGCATTCATTTACCATCTGTAAATTGCAACAAAATAATATAATGATAGAGACATTAAAATAATACAATTAAATCAAATCTTTACACACAAAAAAATTTTCAAAGTCGCCCGACACTCATTTACCACCTGTAAACAATAACAAAATAATACGATAATAGATATATCAAAATAATACAACTAAACATAACCTTTACATAAAAAAAATTCCTCAAAACTGACCAACATTTATCTATCACCTGTAAACTGCAACAAAATAATACGCTAAAAGTGATATCAAAATAATACAATTAAATTTAAATTTTACACACAAAAATTTCTCAAAGCCGAATTCATCTATGAACTGTAAACTACCACAAAATACCAAACTAATAGAGATATTCTGATAATACAATTAACCCTAACCTTTACCTAAAAAAAATTCAAAGTCGACCCACATCCATCTAGCATCTTTAAATTAAAATAAAATAATAAGATAATAAAGATATCAAAACAATAAAATTAAATCTAACTTTTACACAAGAAATTTTTCAAAGTCAACCGGCATTCATCTACAATCTGTAAACTATACAAAAATTATACTAGTGATCATAAAGGTTCGATTTTGATCCAATTAATTATTGTCTAATCGAAAATTTTGACCCTAAAGAATGATTTTAAATGAAAACAAAGAAGATATATATACACACATGTTGAATTATATTATGCTGACGAAAATAATGAAGAAGTTGAGGGTTAGAAAATCAAGCATCCACCATCTAGACATGCAATCAAATCAAGTTAAATGAGCATCAATCACATAAATCGGTTTGTTCTCTAATTTAAAGTACATCTCAATATTTATAAAGTATTTCCTTAATATAGTCCTATTTTAGGAGTATTTTATTTTATGAGTATTTTTCTAATTGAACAGTATAAAGAAAAATATTAATTAATTCTCCTACCATATATTTTAGGAGTTCCATATATTTTAGGAAGTCTAATAAAAAAAATATTAATTAATTCTCCTACCATATATTTTAGGAGTCCCATATATTTTAGAAAGTCTAGTTAATATAATAAAAATAATTAAATAATTAATTAAAAAATAGTGAAAAGACAGTTTTGTCTAAATAAGAGTCTTTTAATGAAAGATGAAAAGTTCAAATCACTTTTCTAAGGTTTTTCACACTTTTAACATATTATAGATATAGATTATCGATATGATTATAGATTATAGATATAGATAGATAGATTATAAATATAGATATAGATATACATTATAGATTCAAATGCAACTTCTGATTGAGACCGTCCATGTTATATCTTAAAAATTCAAATACAAAAAAAAAATAAAACAACACTCACGATTGTTTATTTTTTCAAATTTGTTACTTTTAGGATGCCTTTTTTTTTACATAATGACGAAAAACTATTTCAAACATTTGTTAAGTTTTGGAACTCATTTTTTTAAAAATTTGGACTTAACGGAATATCTTTTTTTTATATAATTCATTGTTAATTATTGATTTTTATTTTCCATAAAGATCCTTTGCAAATAGATTCAATGATTTGGATGATCATCTTAGGCAAATTAAATATTTGTTACCGGAATACTTATATGACAAACAATATAGTTCATACTTTTATAATATGATTTCTTAGACCGAAATATTTTAGGAGTCCCATATATTTTAGGAAGACTAGCAGAAATAAAAATATTAATTAATTTTCCTACCATATATTTTAGTAGTCTCATATATTTTAGGAAGTTTAGTTAATATAATAAAAAAAAATTAAATAATAAATTACAAATAGTGAAAAGATAGTTTTGTCTAAATAAGAGTCTTTTAATGAAGAGTAAAAAGTTTAAATCATTAATCTAATGGTCTTCACACTTTTAATATATTATAGATATAGATTATAGATATAGATTATATATATATATATATATATATATATATATATATATATATAATGTATAAATAGTTATGTAGTGTATATATAATGTATCAATATTATATAAATAGTTATATAGTGTATATATAATGTATCGAGATTATTTAAATAGTGCACGAACATATATCGACATTGTATAAACAATGTATAAGTATGTATTAGTATTGTATAAAAAGTGTAGAAATATTATATTATATAAAAGTTATATAAAGTATCAATATTGTATAAATGGTGTATGAATATATTTTGATATTATATAAATGATGTATAAACCAGGAAATTGCATGTCATAGATCCAAATATGGGTGACTTTAGATATTTGAGCCCAATAAGAAATGTCTATAAAGAATAACCTTTTTTACTTTCTAAGTATAGTACAAGTACCATTTTGTCCCTCTACACCTCAAATATATTTTTAAAACTTTTCATACTTATTTGTCTCTCAAATTTTATTTTTTATTATTTTCACTTTTTATTTTTTCTTTAATTTTATTATTCTATTATTAATTATTTTTACTTTTTTATTTTTCCTTTAATTTGTTATTCTATTTTTTATTATTTTCACTTTTATTTTTTTCTTTTAATTTTATTTTCATGTTTTAATTCATTTGTCTCAACCTTTATTTTTTTAATCTTTTTTCTTTTTTCTCAAGCATTATCTATTTCTTTTTTTTTAATTCATTTGCCGCTAACCTTTATTTTTCTTTTATTTTTGGTTTTTGTCAGTTCTCTTTTTTTTTCCTCGTTTTTCTCAAACTTTATTTTTTTTCTCTCATTTTTTATTTTTTAAATTTTTTGCTTTTTTCTTAATCTTTCTTTTTTTTTTCTTGCCTTTTTTCTCACTCTCTTTTTTTATTTCTCTATTTTGTTTGATTGTTTTTTCTTTTTTCAGTTCTCTTTTTTTTACCTCAATTTTCTCAAACTTTATTTTTATTTTTCCTCTCATTTTTATTTTTCTCAATTTTTTTAATTCTTTGCTTTTTTCTTGATCTTTATTTTTTTCTTAATATTTTTTTATTTCTCTATTTTGTTTGATCGCTTTTTTTTTCTCAACTTCTATTATATTTTGCTAATAAATAAAAAATTGGATAATCCGCAAAGGGATCTTCTTTTTTTAACATCAAAGCAAATTTAAGGGCATGAATTATTGTTACAAATTTCTTTGAAAATTCTTCAGATAAGTCGTGTCTCTAAGACGGGAGTTGTAGAATATTTCATAAATAAAGACATAATGTGGCAGTGTCAACTCTAGCCCGCGGGGTATAATTTATTATTTGAAAGTCCTTGAATAAAGTCATGCTTCTAAGGCAAGAGTTGTAGAACAATCCATAAATGAAGACATAACGTGGTAGTGTCAACTCTTGCCCGTGGGACATAATTTATTATTTGAGAATCCTTGAGCTGAGTCTTGCCTCTAAGGCAAGAGTTGTAGAACATCTCATAAATGAAAACATAACGTGGAAGAGTCAAATCTAGCCCGTGGGGCATAATTTGTAGTTTTAAAGTCCTTGAACAAAGTCTTACCTCAAGGCAAGAGTTGTAGAACATCTCATAAATGAAGATATAATGTTGTAGTGCCAACTCTTGCCCGTGGGGCATAATTTATAGTTTGAAAGTCTTTGAGCTAAGTCTTGCCTCAAAGGCAATAGTTGTAGAACATCTCATAAATATAAACATAACATGGTAAAGTCAACTCTTGCCCGTGGGGCACAATTTATAGTTTAAAAGTCCTTGAGCTAATTTAATCTTGCTTCTAAGACAATAGTTGTAGAATATCTCATAAATAAAAACATAATGTGGTAAAGTTAACTCTTGCCCGTAGGGATAATTTGTAGTTTGAAAGTCCTTGAGCCAAGTCTTGCCTCTAAGAAAATAGTTGTAGAACATCTAATAAATAAAAATATAACGTGGTAGAGTTAACTCTTACCCGTGGAGCATAATTTGTAATTTGAAAGTCCTTGAGTCAAGTCTTGCCTCTAAGGCAATAGTTGTAGAACACTCATAAATGAAAAACATAATGTGGTAGAGTCAACTCTTGCCCGTGGGGCATAATTTGTTATTTAAAAGTCCTTGAGCTAAGTCTTATATCTAAGGCAATAGTTGTAGAACATCTCATAAATGAAAATATAACGTGGTAGAGTCAACTCTTGCCCGTAGGGCATAATTTATTATTTGAAAGTCCTTGAGCTAGGTCTTGCCTCTAAGGCAAGAGTTGTAGAATATCTCATAAATGAAGACATAATGTGGTAGTGTCAACTCTTGCCCGTGAGGCATAATTTATAGTTTGAAAGTCCTTGAGTTAATTAAGTTTTGCCTCTAAGACAATAGTTGTAGAACATCTCATAAATGAAAACATAACGTAGTAGAGTCAACTCTTATCTGTGGGGCATAATTTGTAGTTTGAAAGTCATTGAGCTAATTAAGTCTTTCCTCTAAGGCAATAGTTGTAGAACATCTCATAAATGAAAAGATAACATGGTAGAGTCAACTCTTGTCCGTGGGGCATAATTTGTAATTTGAAAGTCCTTGAGCCAAGTCTTACCTCTAAGGCAATAGTTGTAGAACATCTAATAAATGAAAACATAATGTGGTAGAGTCAACTCTTGCCCGTGGGGCATAATTTGTTGTTTGAAAGTCCTTGAGCTAAGTCTTGCCTCTAAGAATAGTTGTAGAACATCTCATAAATAAAAACATAACGTGGTAGAGTCAACTTTTGCCCGTGGGGCATAATTTGTAGTTTGAAAGTCCTTGAGCTAAGTATTGCCTCTAATGCAATAGTTGTAGAACATCTCATAAAAGAAAATATAACGTGGTAGAGTGAACTCTTTTCCGTGGGTATAATTTGTTATTTGAAAGTCCCTGACTAAGTCTTGCCTCTAAGGTAAGAGTTATAAAATATCTCATAAATCAAAATACAATGTGGTTGTATCAACTTTTGCCCATGAAACATAAATTGTTGTTTAAAAGTCATAAGTCTTGCTTCTACAATGTAATAGCATCAACTTTTGTCAATGAAACGTAGCTTATTGTTCGAAAGTCGTAAGTCTCGCCTTTATAATGTGATAGTGTCAACTCTTGCTTATGAGATGTAACTTGAATGGAAGAAATCGAAGAAAAGAACAAAAATAATAAAATTGCGGAACAAGAAGAAAACGAAGAAAAATATTAAGAATATAGAAATCAAAGAAAATGTTGAAGTTGAGATAGAATAAGAAAAAATAAAGGTTGACAAAAAAAATATTAAATAAAAATAAAAGGTCGAGAAAAATTTAAAAAGAAAATAAAAAATAAAAATCAAAGAAAAATATTTTAAAAAATTTATAAAAGTAGACGTTGAAATGTGTAAAGAAAAAAATTAAGGGTTGAAAAAAACTAAAAAGAATAAAAAAACTAAAAAAAAAAATATAAAAGAAAAAAGAATAAAAAGTTGAGAGGAAAAAGAGAAAAAAGTAAAGGTTGAGAAAATTAAAAATAAAAAGAGAAAATAGAAAATAAAAATCAAAGTAAAATTAAAAAGAGAAAAAAATAAAAGCTGAAAGATATAAATATGGAGTCGTTATCCATTATGAGGATCATTTATGTAATTACTCCATTGATCAGGGGCAATTTTGTCCAAAAAAACATTAGTTAATAAGTAGAGGCTATTTTAAGAAAACTTTTTTATTTGGGGTTAAAATTTGAAAGTCACCTCAATTTGAGTCTATTCTTGAGATTCACCCCCAACATGTATATATGATGTATAAATAGTTGTGTAGTGTATATCTAATATATTGATATTGTATAAATTTTGTATAAATTTGTCTCGATTATATATAAACACATACATGATGTATTAGTGTGTATGAATGGTGTGTGAACATGTATATATAATATACAACTATGTACCAAAAATGTATGTACATGCACATATTCAATATATTCCAATACGAGGATTTGGGTATCTTGAGTTCTTCCTTGTATGTATTGGTTTAGACATTTCACCAGATCATATTTTGATACTGTAATTGTTTTTTTCTATCAATTTATAAAATTGATATTACATGCATGAATTCTCATAAAATCATCAGGACAATTACAAAAACTAGTTACCCAGATCTTTTTTACTGTCAACTGATACAGTCTAGGCCAAGGTTTAGTCTAACTTGCTAATCACTTAATTTCCAGCATTTCATTTGCTTATGTTCAGACTTTAAGGTGTATAACACTGAAGTGTGTCAAAAGAGGTGACATAAGTATGACTTCGTGTACTATCCTTCACCATGTTGATATTGAAGGATGTCGTTCAATAGTAATAGAAGTATTTAAACTGCATGGCGTAACTGCACTATTAATTGTGACTTCAAGAATATTAAGCTACCTTTAAGGTAAGAAGTTTGTGTGTAGGACTATTTAACCAGGTAAGAAATCTGCAACAATCTTTAAGTGAACTGACAATAAACAAACAAGATGGGTCTCTAGATTTCAGGCCCCTTTGACATGCTTTTTGTATTTTTAGTGAAATTTTTCAATCCCAATCAATTTAAAATATCTTTTAAACAGTTTCAAAATTTAGATATGAGGTTCTCTCGATATTTGAATTTTTTGATATATTACTTATTTCAAACAATTCACATTTACAATACATTAAATTTTAAAATCAAGAATTTTCAACAAGTTTAATGATCAGATATGAAAAAAAAAATTAAACAACGAAGAAAGAAGGATGAAGGAAGATGAAGAAGGAAGAAGAAGAACAGAGAGGAGCAGGAAGAGGTCAAGAAGAAGGAGAAGTCATTAATGACAAAGAATGGAGGAGGAACAAGGACCAAATGACCAAATTTGATTAAAAAAATTGCCGATTGTCAAATCAATATATAATAATAAAGGAGACTTTAGAAAAAGTGATGTGACATGCTTCTAAAATCAAGAATGTTATTTATTTTTTTCTTAATTTTTCGATATTTTTCATAGTTTTTCATATTTATGGTATTTATTAGAAAATGTAAAAATTAATTCTTAGTTACATTCTATTAATTATCGATCATTTTTTCAGTTTGATTTTTTTCAGTTTAGATAATCAAGAGTCATTATCATCAATTTAATAATTTAGTCATCATTAATCATTTATAATATAATAAAATAATAGTACTATATTTTCATTATTTTCTTCTTTTAGCTACTCCCATCGTTTCCTTCTTTTATTTAATAGTTCAACAGTATAATTTTTATGCGTTTAACTACACATCATTATACTTTGATTATATTATCAATAAAAATGAGATATTTTTACGTTTATTTTATTATTATTATTTTATTATCTTAATTTACTTTAAACTGTCATAACTTACAATTATTATTTTCATAATTTATATTTATTATGTAACTCAATACTCTTTAGATTCATAACCTCCAAAAAATTAATGTGAAATTCATAACACTTTAAAGTGTTCTTTATGTATACTTCATATAAATTCATGACATGTAGGAAGACTTGATAATGTTGCAAAGCAATGTTTTCTATGGTGGTTTTGAGAATGCATTGTTTCGAATAATAATGTTATGTAAGAAGACTTGGTAATATTTCCAGTTAGTTAATCTTTTCGAATATTCTCATCATAGATGTTGCAGATATATATATGTCCAATATCATATCTTCTATGTAATTGCATATATTTTTTTTGGTGAAGTTATTAATTCAATTATCTTGCACACAATAATAAATTAATGTAAATCTATAAGTAAAGTGTATGAAATAATTAAAAAAGTTCTCCTCTTCAATAGAAAGCTTGATGAAAAAGATCTGGTGAATTTGTTTATTTTTTATTGAATCATTTTTCACGACTTAATAGATAATTTGATAAGTTAATTTTTTTTATCATGTTTCAGAATATAGTTAACCAATATGTTAATTAATAGATTACGCAAATTGGATCGAATTTGTCATTTTCTTTTACTGCATTACCTCAACGTGACATATTCATGTTATAGGGTTAATTTCAAAAGGTATGAAAGATCTCCCACCAAGCCGAAACGACTTTCACAAAGTATTTAGTTAAATTTGTAAAATATTTAGTAGAATAAACGGCGAGTATGTCACGCCTCAAATCCTATTGGGGTGGACTGGCACCCATAACCGAGGAGGCCCGGGAGAACCAGCTCATAACCTTATACTTCCCATGCATACCTCTATGACAACCCGAAATTCGGACAGCATCATGTCGCATATAAAAGGAAATAATCACCTGTATAAGCTCGAGCACACATATATATGTATATACAATACTTGGCCGTTGGACCCATCACGTCTATTAACAAAACACCACCTTGACTGTACATTAGGTCTACAAAGCCTCTAGACAATATACAGAGTTTAACTAAGGTCAGGACACACCCCGCCATATAACTAACTTCTATACAATATCAAAAGTGACTGGATATGACACGGAAAGCCCTGAAGCAAACTGGAGCTCACCAAAAGCAGCTAGATATCCTGGCTCCTACTTGTGCGGTGTATGAGCTGAGGTATCTGTGCCTGCAGCATGAAATGCAGGTCCCCCGTGAGGGACGTCAGTACGAAATATGTACTGAGTATGTAAAGCTGTAGATAATCACATATGATATAGGAGCTCAATAGAAATCAGAAACAAGTGAATAAATCGTAATAGGAGTGGACCACACTTACTAGAACTTGTGACAACCTGAACATTGTATTTATTCAATCACTTTACCTTCGTTCTTATCATCTTTGTAATCATTACTGTACTGTACTGTGACCATTAGGCTGCCTCCAGTACATATCAACTGGGATCGACCCATGATAGACTTATGCCCCTGGGATACCACTCATAAACACATAAATAGGGATCGACGCATGATAGGCTTATGCCCCTGGGATACCACCCGATAAGAGAGAACTTCCATCACTTAGTTTAATTAATCTTTGAGATTGTTATTTCGATCGTCACCTTATTTTTGATACTTTGAAACAATGATACATCAATAAGAGACATATAAATAGACCATCAATGCAATAACAATGAAGTAAGAACTCATTGGCACATCAATGAAGTGTTTTGGAGTCATCAATGCCATAACAATGAAGTAGGAACTTATTTGTATATCAATGAAACGTTTTGGAGTCATTAATAGCACATGGATCTTGTTTGAGTAACCGAATACCTTCTGACATTCATTAGTGCAATAAACATGTAAGATTTGGAACACAAGTATTGGAATGTCTTGACATCTTGTAGGGTGGAAACAAGTTCATTGGTAACGTAGGACATCATACAAAACCATTATGGATTACATGTTATTGAATAACTTTGGAAACTTTCTTAATAGAACAATTGTTCACTTTTATGCCAAAGATATGGTATAGAGTATGCTTTACATACCTGACTATCAACCTTCAATACTAGTCCCAAATGGACTTCCCGCTTTTCGGATTACTTATCTACAATGAACATATATACCAATCTAGTATTAGCAACCAAACGTCACAATTCAATTATTTGAATTTACCAAACTAGTGGTTAAGTAGTAAGCCTTAATTACACCATAAAGGGTGTCACTTTAACCCTCTTATACTCCAATTACATTCACATGCCATGCATATTCATACAACATCCTCCAATATCAAGTTTGGATTCATTTATCCTTCCAACCAATCCATTAAACCAAATTAAGCCATAGACATAAATAATCATCAATTAAATAGTATATCACCATATCCACCTTCTATAACTCAATTACCATATCCACCTTCCATAACTCAATACAACCAAACCATGCAAAATAGTCCATAACTCTATTTCCATCACCTTTCAATAACAACCAATACATATAATCCTCTATCACACATATACCTATGGAAAAGAACAAAGGCAAACAATATTCATAGCTTAGAATTCACCTCTTGATTATGCAATCCTGTTTGCACAAATAATAGGTACCGTTCGAAGCTCTCGAGATAACAAACGCAGTTATCAGATTACTTTGGAATTTCTACGGTTGAATCAAAAGTAATTTAAAGGTCAAATTTGACTAGAGTTTGTTCTTTCTCAATGATTGATGATGAAAATTAGTTTTTGAACTCATATACATGTATATATACACATATTCCCTTCCACAATATAATAGAAAATGACCAAAATGCCTTTAAAATTTAAATAATGTCAAATATGTCCTTTGGTAGACTGTTTTGATAAGTTAAAGTAGATCGACTATAACTCTTTGCTCCAATATCGAATTTGGGTGAAATTGATATCTTTGGAAAGATAATTCAAAGGTCTTTCATTTCATATAAAGTATGTCACCCAGTTCGTCCTGTACAAGTAGTTATGGTCGTTTGAAGTTGACCTTAAAAATATGTTTTGATAAGTTGAAGTAAAACGAGTATAACTCCTTACTTAGACGTTGGATTTGGATGAAACCAATTGCATTGGAAAGAAGACTCAAAGATCTTTCTTTTCATAGGTCGCATCTCTCCCAGTTCATTATATTAAGGGAGTTATGATCATTCGAAGTTGACCTAAAAATTCGTCTGGCCTCAGTAGTTTGTGTGCAGGAAATTTTCCTGCACATTTACTATTCCCAAATATTCCGGCCACCGTTTTATAGTTTCGAACATGCTCGATTATATTCGAAACCTATCCGTTTTTGGAAATATTTATATCATTGGCAAGCTTATTCAATAACCTTCGCATGGAACCATCGACGGGCAAATTCTGAAATAAATAAAATAATAAAAAAATAATTAATTCCATATAAATAAGACCAATACACGTATTTGAATACGGGGTGTTAACGAATATGTCTCAAGGATATCGAATAAATGAACGAGCATATATAGCATGATTTAGTAATGTTTGTTGAATTATCAAATATTCAATGAAATCTATTTTTCCAAACAAGATTCATAGAAATGTAATTTGCATATACGTAGAGATCTTTATATATAATAAAATTATTCGTTTACCTCTAAAGTTTCTATATAATGAAAAGAAAATAATAAATCTTAAATCAAGGTTATTTGAATTTAAAGACCAAAACCTCTTTGTATATATTTAAAACACGAGAGTGAAAAATTAGTGTTCAATATTGCCTTTTTTGATTGAAAGCACACATACTTTGAGTACCTAGAATTATATAAAATTGATGTCTCGAGCATATAAGTGATATGAAAGATATTGATACACATAAAAAATATTTATTTCAATGCTAAATTTGATTTATAAAATTAATTTTTGTATGCATAATAGAAAAATTTATCTTCTATTGAATTAAATTACCAAAAAAGAATCCTCTTACTGTTTTAAAAAAAAATCACCGTGTGAAGTGCGGATAAATTTTTTTAGTTTGATAAGAAAAGCAGCCAAAAGGCTAATTTGATTAACAAAAAACAAGTGGATTAATTTTTATATAAAAAATTTTCTCAGTAAATATTTTGCATAATTTTTCCTAAAATCAATATATATATATATATATATAGTAGGCTTATACATGTGCCTATGTGGCACCTCTCTAAAGCCTCCATTACTATTTATCTTTTTTGTCAATTTTTTGACATTTTTATCTTATATTTCCCTCAAAATATTTTGCCACGTCACCTTAAAATAACTCATCAATTACTTTATAATTATCTCATTCATTGCTCATTTAAAAAAAAAAATGCATTTAAGAATATTAAAGAGTTATTAGTTTAAAAACCTTTCCTCATCCTACTAATTCAATCTAATTAAACCTAATTCTAAAGATGCAAAAGAAAAAAGATAAAAAAGAAAAATCGGTTCCTTTTATTAGAAAAATGCAAAATCTCAAATTTATATTGTACTATAAAATTTAAAGTCCGTAAAAATTTAAAGGTCACACACAACAAAAGAAACATACTTGATATTAATTAATATTACTAATAATTAACAATCTATATATAATATAAAAGAAAATCATAGATAAGGTGATGTGACACCTCTATATGCACTCTATTCCTATTTACGTTTTTCTCTATTTTTTGGCCTTATGAAAAAAAGCCTAATTCAACACAAGCATAAAACTTATTTCAATTAAATGCTCAATGTATAGTATTAATTATTGCAGTTTTAGCCTCAATATCTCTTTCGATATGTTATAATACTAATACTAATACTAATAATAATAATAATCTATATATATAATTATATATAGATATCTTTAAATGCTTACTTAATTAGAAAAAGCAAAAAAATTTATAAGTTGAGAAAAAGAAAAGCCTTAATTACAAGCTAATGGGGAGTGCAGAGGTGCAACAACTATTCCAACCCATAATTTCTCTATTTATTATTTATCTTAAATGTAGGAATATTTCAATTCTAATTACTCCCATCCGTTACGATAAGCCTAATAGTCTCTATTGGCATGCTCCATTATATAAAGCATTCGGTGATTTCAATAAGTATCGTTAGTGGAACTAATTTGGGCTTAGATGGTTAGATGATGTTGAAGGAACTCAAAAAAGAATATAATTCTACTGCGCCACAGTCTCTCCTCTTTGGATGCGCACTCTGTGATGAGCACTTTGTGTACATTGGATAAAACCTCTACTATGTAATAGCCTGCAGAAAATGTAAATCGCACTAGACAAGCCTTGCGAGACAGACTCATTCGGAAGGCATTGAGGGGGATCGAACACAATCATCCGTGTAGATAAACATCATCCAAACCAACTGAGTCATCTCGAAGGAACTCAATTTGACATGACAAAAATTGAGCTTTTTATGAATGTCAAATCAAATGATCTTCAAAAGATTTATTTTATTTATTAATTTTATTATTTAGTTTTATTTTGAAAGTATACACACTCATCTGAATTTGGTTGTTTTATCAAAATCTTAGTGTGAACCATTTATTATTACTTACGTTTGTTATGTCTTGAGCCACTTAAATTACGTCTTTATGGAATATCAAATCTCTTTAATATTCTATTTTTGTTATTGATATGTTAGAGAAGCAAAAAGAAGAATATATTTAATATTTGGTTGTGGAAAATGAACAAATATAAAGTAAGAAGAGGAAATTAGAAGCAGAGAAAGAACATGAGAACTTGAAAAAAAGGGTAAGGAAGCAAAAATTAGAGAAGGGATTCATATTCATTCAATGAATTTGGAGTCTATAGATTAGTTATGCTTATTATTCATTTTTCTTCCGTTTTTTTTACCGTGTCACTTTTATATTGTTAAAAAATGTGAAATAAAAAATTAACTTTCTACTTAAAAAAGTAAAATTAGATACATAAATACAAAAAAAAAAAAATTATGCAAACATAATAGTTTCAAAAATGCAAAAACCATTTTAGAAGACTCAAACCTCTTGAGCAATTCAAAGTACAAAAAATATACAGAAACTAAGTATTAATAAAAATAATGAATTAGAATTTGAAATATTATATATTTAAATTTGAACACTAAAAAGAATTTCTAAAAAGTTTTAATCACTCCAATATTTAAAATTTTATTTTATAAGAATTAATAAGGTATTTTATAACCGTGCAAAGCACGGATAAATTTACTATTTCCCCTGTTTCAAAAAGAATAACATACTTTAACTTGACAGAAAGTTTAAGAAAATAAAGAAGATTTTTGAATCTTGTGGCCTTAAATTAAAGTAGTGTCAAATATATCAAAATTTCTTTTAATTTTGTGGTGCTAAACATGTCATGTAAAAAAAATAAAATTAAAATATTATTAAAAAAAAGAATCATTTTTTTGAAACGGATTAAAAAAATAGATCTTTCTGGAAGTTATAAATGTATTTACATTATAGTGAATGTCTATCAAAATCTACTTTGATATCTATTAGGATTTGAAGCATCCGTCTTTTACTCAGATTGGGAGTAAATTTCTCCTATAAATAGAGGGATTTTGTTCATTATATTTACAATCTGATGATCTCTCATCCCTCAAGAGAAAAAATAAGAATCACTCTCTCTATTTCATCTACTATTCTTCTTTATTCTTTCTTGTTTCATAACACATTATCAACACGAAGTATCTTACCAATTGAGATCTGTATGAAGTCTCTTACCAATTGAGATCTTTTCGTACGTGGCTACACAAGTTTTTGAGTCTCTAACTAATTTACGTTATCAGCACGAGACTCTGCCAAACAAGGTGAGATTATAAATTTGGAGGATTTCAAGGTTAGTAATTCCTAATGTTATTTGTCTTTTGCTACTAATAATATAATTATTGTTGGATTTGAGAAAAAATAATTGGTTTAGAACCATTATGTTTTAAATTTATTTCTTAAGAACAATATTATCAAAAGGGATACTAATATGTGGGGTTTAAGTTCCATCAATTTATGCCTAAGACGTTTTTATATGGGTAAGACATTGAGTTTGAATCTCAATGCACCATATTGATGATATTATGATGGCTAAGGCAAAATAATGTGTTTTTAATGAAAATTCATGAAATTCGACCCATTGAATATGCTCCATTTCATGAAGTGGATGTGGTAACAATATATGATAAGTCTGAAATATGACAACTTACCTTCATTCTTGAAGTGTGTGGTAGCAGTGCATAATATGTCTGAAAGAAGACAAATGATTCAATGCACGAATATAATAATGATCATCAAAAGTGATGATATTTTCACACGCTTATATGATTATAAGATATGCTAGAGAAAAATTCTCTACATCATATGTATGCCTCGATTTGCTTTCGAAGTAGCAAAATCTTGAAAGAGGTTATAAGCTATCATAATTTGATAGACTTAAGGCACGATTATATTCCATTCCTAGGGAATGAGAAACTTATTAATGCAAATGTGCACTTGATCAGAACTCATCTCCGAAAGAGGTTGAATAATTTTGAAATCTACTTCTGAAGTAGTAAATCTGAAATTTATTCATGTAATAGTAAATTTGAAATTTACTAAAGAAAAAGTACATGTCATGGTAAACTTGGAGTTTACTAGAATAAAAGTTCATAAATTGATATGAACGATTGTGAAATCTCGAAGATGTGCATGTATTGAAGAACTAAAAGATACTTCAAGAATTGTTTATGTCGTTTGTTCTCATGACAAGTTGGTTGGACCAACTAATATTGGGATTGGATCCCTTCAAATCTGAAAATTATAAAAGGTGAATAAGGGCCCGTTCACCTGCCATGTGATATGTTGAAAAGATGCATCACTAAGATGATCACATGTACATTCATGGTCAACCTACATTTGACATTCATAAAGTTACTTGTTCAATATAAATTGAACATAATTTTCAGATTGTGTAATCAAGATAATTCATCTTGATGGTGATGGTTTAGCATTAAATGTCTTCGATAAATATCTAAACCATTGTTGATGAGAACAAAACTTAATGTATTGGTCTGAAATATGATATATTGCAATAGTATTTGTATGCATTAGACCAATAAATTATGATTATTTCTTCCCTCTCAATTGGTTCAACGTCGGGAACCAATTATTCCATTTAATAATTTTGATGTGCGGTATATGATTAATGAATATACCATAATGCACAATGATGGATTCCTCAAAGAAGTAGAGGATGAATGTTAGTTTTCCTAACACAAGGGGGAGATTATAAGCGCTATGAAATATATTAGGAATTTTCACCATATCCTCATCCAAAAGATAATTCAAGTCAAATGCTGAAAGCATCTCATATTAAGCGCAAGTGGTCTGTTTTTGTGTTCCTAAAGGACAAAGTCTATGCATGCGTGAAACGTGGTAGACTGATCGGTTCCAAATGAAATAGTCCTTGAAAAATAAGGAGAAAATAATCATAATAAGAAAGCAATGAGCTCTTGAAGAGCCTACGACATACCACTTCATAAAACCTTATGAGAGGTTCATGTACCTGAAAATAATGAAGTGATGAGATCTCAAATGTTATGTCGCATTATGAACCGATACAAAATGATATATCATCAATATCTTTGACACAATATTGCGTCAATATTGTGTCA